>NC_041389.1:650863100-650870371 GCF_002162155.2 Triticum dicoccoides
GGAGGAGGCGCACGGGGCGGCCGGGCCTCCTGCGGGGCGATGGCTATGCGCGGCGGCGGCGCGGCTCCGCGCCGGCCGGCGGAGGCTACCAGCGGGCGTGCGGCGGCGGCGGCCGGGCTGGGCGGCGGCGCGGATGGGCGGCAGCGGGCGCGGAGCGCGGGCCGGGAGGGCCGGACGCAGGCCCGGTGGGCCGCGGCGGCGGGGGCGGCGCGGGAGGCCACGCGGCGCCCTCTGATTGGTTGGGCGGGGCGGCGCGGACGTGTCCGGCCAGGGGCGGACGCGTCCGGCGGCGGAGAGGGAAAAAGCTAGGGTTAGGAGTGGAATTGATCCGCGAATTTCGGGGGAGGGGCATATTTATAGTTTCTGGGAGCTAGGAGAGTCCAAATGGAGCATGGTTTTCGCCCACACGATCGTGATCGAACGACCGAGAGCATAGAGGGGAGTTTGCTAGGTTTTGGGCCACTTTGGAGGGGTCTTGGACTGCAAAGAGAAGGGGGGTTTTGCGGTTACCCGGTTAACCGTTGGAGTATCAAACGACCTCCAAATGGCACGAAACTTGACAGGCGGCCTACCGGTGCTATACCAAGGCCGCTTGGAAAACCTCGGGCCATTCCAAGAAATTTTAACACCCGCTCACAACAAGAGACAAAAGGGGAACGTCGGAGGGCATAGGAGCGCCGGATTGCAAAACGGACAACGGGGAAAAGGCTCGGATGCATGAGACGAACACGTATGCAAAATGAAATGCACATGATGACATGATAAAATGCAACACGCAAGCAAATGACATGGCAACGACAGCGAATAACTGGCAGACACCTGGCGCATCGAAACCGGGGCGTTACAACACTCCTCCACTAACAAGAGATCTCGTCCCGAGATCTTTGGACCGAGACGGAAGGAAAAAGGGATGAGGAGAAACAAGAACTCAAGAGAAGAAGCAAAGAATCGAGAGCACTCGAGAAGAAGAGAGGAACGACGAGAATGACGAGAATCGAAAGCTCACGGAAATGGATAGACTATGAAACCACTCCGGTTAGAACGAGATAAGAAACGAATAAGACTGAAACAATTTAGGCAGCACTCCGGTTGAAAAATGAAGGAATAGAACAGGAACTTCACAAGATGGGATGGCACTTGACGAGATGAACAACACAAAGCCTCCAGACGAATTAAAAGAATGGAATGAAATGTACTTAGAAGGAAGGATTGAATGAATTTGAATATCTGAAAAGAACGAAGAAATGCAAAACTCCACTTCAAAAGAATACAGAGATTTAATTGCACTTCGAGATGCGAGAAGAAAGATACTTGAACTCCTCCAACAAAATCTTGATGAACTCTTTAAGAATGAAATAAATCATGAAGAACCACCGTGAAGAACTCCGGTACAAAAGGATGATGAAATAAGATTGAAGGATTAAAGAATAAGATGAGCCTTGCGGTGACTTAGATGGAGGTTCCGACGAAATGACCGAGGAAATTGAACTCCGGAAAAGAAAAGATGAAAACACTTGAAACTAGAATTTTTATTCCTTACGAACAAACTCCGAAGAAAAGGATTACTCACTTGGATGGAATAAGAATAAGATTTATTGTATGCTTATCCTTCATCAAATTAAATTGATGACAAGCAATGGATTTTGCATACTACTTATTCTTCTTGAAAAGGATTAAGGGGAATATGGCGCAAAATTAGAGAAAATCTTCATGAACCACCAGTAGGATTGAAAAGAACGAATGGATTGAAATGATAATCAAGGAAAAAGAATCTTGAACGAACCACCGTTAGAATTCGAAAATGACTGACGAAAGAGAATGAATCACCGGGAAGACTTAGAAGAACAAATATGCTCGAGGGGATTTAGATGCAAAAGAGAAAAAGAGATCATGAGCTGATTAAAGAACACTTGAACGAAGCACCTTGATAATTGGATAACGATAGCTGAAATGTGAGGACAAAGAATTCTTCTGGAACGATGGCCTCCGGTGAAAAGAAATGGAAAAGCAACTTCTGACATACTCCAGATGGTTAAGAAAGAATATCTGACAAACTGGAATAATTCGAGAGGATGATATGAAGCTAGAACCACGAATCTTCGAGAGAACGGGCAAGATTGAGAGGAAAAACTCTTCTTCGGTCTTCTACTGACGACGAGAAACACCATCAAAATTACAGAGATTCTCTGGGAGAATGGAGAGCGAAGAGGTTGAGCCAACAATGAAATGATTGGAAATCGATCTTGGATAAGCATCTGACTGATGGGATCCATTCTTACATCAGACTTGAAAAGAATTGCGAATAACTCCGGGGAATTAGAAGAATCAGGTAAGATCCTGGAAAAAGACCTGTGGGTTAGGGCCCACTGAAGAGAAAACACCGTTGGAAAGGGATGTTGAAGAGGTAGATGATGCACCAGAACAATTGAAATATTTGAATGAGGTGACAACCTCGAATCAATTCAAACACAGACGAAACTCCTGATATGTCTTGAGGACTCCGGAAGGAAAAACTGGTGAGAGACGAACGAGTAGGGAAAACACTTGAGCTACGGAAAAGAATATGATCAACC
The DNA here is from genome assembly GCF_002162155.2 of Triticum dicoccoides. Lineage (NCBI taxonomy): Eukaryota > Viridiplantae > Streptophyta > Magnoliopsida > Poales > Poaceae > Triticum > Triticum dicoccoides. The sequence continues at coordinate 650,865,674 of NC_041389.1, forward strand.
CGAAAAACTTGAATTTGGATCCACCGGAGAAGAAAAAGAGATGAAGAATGATGAACGAGGCTAGAATTCACCGATTGAAATAATTGACGAAAGGCCAAAGAGGCTCCAGACGAATGAATTGATGCTCGAAACAGACTCAATCTCCGGGAAGAAAAAGGGTGGGAGGGTGGGAAAACAAAGGCAACTTGGAAGGGGAAATCGACGAATATCTTGAAGAGAAAACACTGGTTGAAAACATTGACGAAAGAAGGCAAGGACTTCGCACGAGTAGGATGGATACTCGATTACAGACTCCGATTCCAAGAAGAAAAGGGGAGGGCGGGTGGGAAAATAAGACCACTGAGGATTGAACTTGGCAAAGATGAAGAGGCTCGAGTCAACTTGATGAAAAATGCACCGGATGAAAAGAGCTGAGGAAGAACGATAGGAAAACCAACTACGTGATCCTAAAGAAAAAATTGAAGGGAAGAGGAGTAGTTCAAAACACCTACATCAAGATTCCTCACCAGAGCGACGAAGGGACAGAGGAGTAAAAAGAATTCCTACTCTCTGATATAACTAGACTCCGAAAACAGTTTTCTTCTAGACTCAACAACGGCCAAACTACACGATCAATGAAGGGGGCTCCTAGGGTCGGTCGAGGCTCTGATACCAACTTGTCACGCCCAATATGCGACCCTATCCAAAAGGAACTCGAAGGTCCCACCAAGGATAGACCCGCATATTGAAACGCTTTTGCAAGGTGGATATCATTTCATCAACATTACATAATAGATGGGGATACATACATAAGGCATACAATGCCACACGAATACAACATCACAATACATAAGAGCAACATCCGACTACGGATGAAACACAAACAGAAACTCAAACAACATCCACCCTACTAGCCCAGGCTGCCGACCTGGAACCTATCCCCTGATCAAAGAAGAAACAGAAGAAGATCTCCAAGACGAGCAAACATCGCTCTCGCGTCATGATCATCGCAAAACTTGGACCTGCAACTGTTGTTGTAGTAATCTGTGAGCCACGAGGACTCAGCAATCCCATTACCATGGGTATCAAGACTAGCAAAGCTTAATAGGAAAGGAAGGGGTAAAGTGGTGAGGCTGCAGCAGCGACTAAGCATGATATGGTGGCTAACATATGCAAATAAGAGCGAGAAGAGAGCAAACAGAATGGTCGTGAAGCTAGCAATGATCAAGAAGTGATCCTGAACTCCTACTTACGTCAAACATAACCCAGAAACCGTGTTCACTTCCCGGACTCCGCCGAAAAGAGACCATCACGGCTACACACGCGGTTGATGCGTTTTAATTTGGATCTGGTGTCAAGTTATCTACAACCGGACATTAACAAATTCCCATCTGCCTATAACCGCAGGCACGGCTTTCAAAAGATTATACCCTGCAGGGGTGTCCCAACTTAGCCCATGATAAGCTCTCGCGATCAACGAAGGATATACCTTCTCCCAGGAAGACCCGATCAGACTCGGAATCCCGGTTTACAAGACATTTCGACAATGGTAAAACAAGACCAGCAAAGCCGCCCGATGTGCCGACAATCCCGATAGGAGCTGCACATATCTCGTTCTCAGGGCAACACCGGATAAGTCAAGCTATGAGTAAAACCAGACCTCGAGTTGCCCCGAGGTGGCCCCGCAGGCTGCTCGGTTCGGACCAACACTTAGACAAGCACTGGCCCGGGGGGGCTAAAATAAAGATGACCCTCGAGACAGCGACTCCCAAGGGAAAAGTAGGTGGTGGTGAGGCAAATGGTAAAACCAATGTTGGGCCTTGCTGGAGGAGTTCTATTCAAAGCGAACTGTCAAGGGGGTCCCATAAATCACCCAACCGCGTAAGGAACGCAAAATCCGGGAACATAAAACCGGTATGACAGAAACTAGGGCGGCAAGAGTGGAACAAAACACCAGGCATAAGGCCGAGTCTTCCACCCTTTACCAAGTATATAGATGCATTAATAATATAAGAGATATTGTGATATCCCAACCGAAATCCTGTCCACCATGGAGCAATCTTCAACTTCACCTGCAACTAGCAACGCTATAAGAGGGTAAGCAAAGCGGTAACATAGCCAAGCAACGGTTTGCATAGGAAGGGGGTCAAAGGTTAGAGGTTCATGGCAATTTGGGATGGCTTGATAAACAGGTGATAGGTAGCGCAGCATAGCGATAGAACGAAGCAACTAGCATAGCAATGATAGTAGTGAGATCCAGGGTAGCGGTCATCTTGCCTGAAATCCTGCTAGGAAGAAGAACGAGTCCATGACGAAGACGAACGGATGAAGCCGAACCAAGCGTAGACGAACGAATCCTCACGATCGCAACGAAACAGGAACTATCAAAAAGAAGCACACAACATAGTAAACACACCACACATATACAAGACATGATGCACAAACAAGCATGATGCATGACAAGGCTACATGAAGCTACTCATGGCAAGAGATGATGCAAACAAGAGCAACACATCAAGGCAAGTTTAAATGAGGCCGAGAACAACATATAACAATTCCGGTAGGTCCTCATGTGCAAATTTCGAAATTGGTCCAGATCTGAGTAAACCTTATGTTCAAGTTGTTAAGCAGCAAGTTAAGATGCACCAAGATGATCTACACGAGATTCTAATAGAGTTACATATAAAGTTCATTTAGTTCGGAGCTACGGCCTAGAAGATATGAGCAAAACAAGTCATACATGGCATTGATGCAAAATGCACCCAAACATCAAGAAAACACCTCAAAACATGGATGCAACATGATAATATGAAACTACATGCAAAATCAAGCAAGTTTCATATAGAGCACACTCAAAACGGAGCAACGGTTCAACACACACACATGAAACAAGTTTAAAGGACAAGCTGTCCAAAACAGCAACTAGGCATATCGCAAGCATCAAAACAATATTCTACATCATCTCAACATGAAAACAAAAGGCATGGGCATGATTTACAGGTAAAGCATAACAAAACATGAACACTGAGCTATCTCTGGAAATCACTAGAACATGCTCAAACACACATGGCAAGATTGCAAATGATAACAATTCAGACTTTGCAGAAAATAACATCAGGTTGCAATGTTTAGAGCTATCAAACAACATGTTACAGGAACTTATCATGGCAAACAAAGGCATGGCATGATACTACTAATTGCATAGATCAAAAGTCCTTTACTGACCATGAGCCAAAAAGGATCAGAAAATATGATGGCACCCATGTAGACATAGCAAGTTATAATACAGATTCATACATGGCAGGAACAACGATAAGAAGGCATGTAGATGAGCTTGTACCACTCACCACGGAGCAATAAATGGCATGGCAAGGCAATCAACAGTAAGAAGGCATGTTTGTGAAGCTAAGCATGGCAATATCAAGTTCATAGGGTACATGGATCACTAGCAAAACACATGGCAACAACTGAACTTAATGTTAACAGGCTGACAGCAACATTATTTAGCAACTTTGGAGCAAGTTTACAACAAGCTACAGCAGTCTATAAATGCAACCAGGGGCATGGATAGATAGAGCATGACATGTAGAACAAAACACCCTTAGTGAACATCTCCATATTATGCATATAATGACTTGTAGAAGCAGGTTTACATAACATCACCAAATAACAGATTCAGCCTAGCAAAACAGTAACAGCAGGTACCCTACTTAACAAGCTCGATTCACTTACCAGAAGTCATTGCATGACAAGATAAGCATATCATCAGCAATAAGACATGTTTGTGAAACAAACCAATGCAAGAACAAGTTCATAGCATGTAAGGATCAACTACAACAACCTTGGCAAAATTGAATAACATGTAAACAATCTGCCAGGAAACATTTTGTAGCAAAAGTAGAGCACGAAAATGACATGATAGACTACTCCATAATTGCAACCAGGGGCATGAATGGATAAACAATAACCATATCTTCAAAACACCCTTACTGAAGTATCTCAAAATAAGCATGGATCTCTGTAGCATCAAGTTTACATGGCATGAAAATAACAGCAGGACAGGGACTGAAATCAGTAACATCACGTGGCCTAGTTTACATGCTTGTGCTAGTCACCACATTGATCACAAAAATACATGGCATACACTCCTGGAAATATGGCATATCATAGATCAAAACACATGTAGACATCAACCTCATAGGATGCACACATCAACCATGGCAAAAATGACGAATGAGCATGTTCTGTTAACAGACTGTAGACAACATTATGAAGCACTCTTGCAACAATGATTCAGGCATCAAGATGACCTCAAATGAACATGATGCAATGGAATGAAATGAAGTACTCGTTGAGACAAACAATTTGACATATTACACGCACAAAACGAAGCTACGGATGCAGAGATACAATGCGATGAACAAGATAACATAATGACAAAATATTCGGGACTTAGCAGAAAAATGGACCTCGGGGCGAAAGTCAACGCGGCCGCAGATCTCGCCGGAGAGCTCGCCGGAGTGGAGGGGAGGTGGCCGGCGTCGAGGGAGAGGCCGGGAGGTGGCTGGAGGGACCGGATCCGGCCTTGGGGCCGCCGGATCTGGCGAGGAGGCCGGCAGGGTGACGAATGGCGGCCGGCGGCTTGTCTGGCCGGCGCGGAACAGCCGGAGGTCGAGGGCGCGGAGGCGGGGCGGCAGGGGCGCTGCAGCGGGCTTCGGC
>NC_041389.1:650870775-650917584 GCF_002162155.2 Triticum dicoccoides
ACCAGTGGGCGCGCGGCGGCTGCGGCCGGGCTGGGCGGCGGCGCGGACAGGCGGCGGCGGGCGCGGAGCGCGGGCCGGGAGGGCCGGAGGCGGGCCCGGTGGGCCGCGGTGGCGGGGGCGGCGCGGGAGGCCACGCGGCGCCCTCTGATTGGTTGGGCGGGGCGGCGCGGACATGTCCGGCCGGGGACGGACGCGTCCGGCGGCGGAGAGGGAAAAAGCTAGGGTTAGGAGTGGAATTGATCCGCGAATTTCGGGGGAGGGGCATATTTATAGTTTCGAGGGAGCTAGGAGAGTCCAAATGGAGCACGGTTTTCGCCCACACGATCGTGATCGAACGACCGAGAGCATAGAGAGGAGTTTGATGGGTTTTGGGCCACTTTGGAGGGGTGTTGGGCTGCAAAGAGAAGGGGGGTTTTGCGGTTACCCGGTTAACCGTTGGAGTATCAAACGACCTCCAAATGGCACGAAACTTGACAGGCGGTCTACCGGTGGTATACCAAGGCTTCTTGGCAAACCTCGGGCCATTCCGAGAAAGATTAACACCCGCTCACAACAAAAGACAAAAGGGGAACGCCGGAGGGCATAGGAGCGCCGGATTACAAAACGGACAACGGGGAAAAGGCTCGGATGCATGAGACGAACACGTATGCAAAATGAAATGCACATGATGACATGATAAAATGCAACACGCAAGCAAATGACATGGGAACAACGGCGAATAACTGTCAGACACCTGGCGCATCAAAACCGGGGCGTTACAGTAGGGTCCTGAAAAGGAAGAAGATGATAAAAGTATGCGGGTCTCGTGACTGTTGAGCCGCACTGTGGTCCGCATCGCCGTCGTGCCTCCGCCTATGCTCATGGTATTTTTTGTGCGTAACTGTGTACGCGCGGCACAAATTTTGTCGCTAGACTGGGACTAGGACGGAGACTGAATTGCTAGTCGAGCTCTTGGCGTGCCTGACGATCCTGTTGCAGAGTACTCCCGACTCGCTTGACGGTGTCCGGGGTTTTTATCGCCGAGTTGGCGGTCTGCCGAAGAAGGTTGCTTTGTACTTTTGTTGTGAGGGCCGCAGTATGCTCCTCCGTACTGAGAGAGCGGTCTGTGTTTCCATTGACTGTTATAACCCCGCGAGGTCCTGGCATCTTGAGCTTGAGGTATGCATAGTGTGGTACCGCATTGAATCGAGCGAATGCGGTTCGTCCTGGTAGTGCATGATAGCCACTACGGAAGGGGACGATATCGAAGATTAAATCCTCGCTCTGGAAGTTGTCTGGAGATCCGAAGACCACTTCCAGTGTTACTGAGCCTGTGCAACTGGCCTCTACACCTGGGATGACACCTTTAAAGGTGGTTTTGGTGGGTTTGTTCCTTGAGGGATTGATGCCCATTTTGCGCACTATGTCCTGATAAAGTAGGTTCAGGATGCTGCCACCGTCCATGAGGACTCGCGGAGGTGCAATCCGTCAATGATTGGGTGGAGGACCAATGCGGCTGAACCGCCATGACAGATACTGGTAGGATGGTCCCTGCGATCAAAGGTGATCGGGCAGGATGACCATGGGTTGAACTTTGGGGCGATTGGCTCCATCGCATAGACGTCCCTTAGTGCACTCTTTCGTCCCCGCTTGGGAATGTGGGTGGCATAGATCATATTTACTGTTTTCACTTGGGGAGGAAATTTCTTCTGCCCCCATGTGTTCGGCCGCCGGGGCTCCTCGTCGTCCTCGCTATGTAGCCGCTTGTCCTTGTTTTCAGCATTCAACATGCCGACTTGTTTAAACACCCAGCATTCTCTGTTAGTGTGGTTGGCTAGTTTATCAAGGGTGCCGTGAATTTTACATGAGCGGTCGAGTATGCGGTCCAGACTGGACGATCCCGGATTGTTTCTTTTGAATGGCTTTTTCCGCTAACCGGACTTGGAGCCGCTGAATCCGGCATTGACTGTCGTGTCTTCGGTGTTGTCGCCGTTGTTCCGACGCTTATGTTTGTTGCGCCGTGGCTTGCCGTTGCTGTCGCGGATATCTGAAGTGCCGGAGTTTCTTGGCGTGGTGCTACTGCGAGCCAGCCAGCTGTCCTCGCCCGCGCAAAAGCGGGTCATGAGTGTCATGGGGGCTGCCATGGACTTCGTCTTTTCTTGGCCGAGGTGTCGGGCGAGCCACTCGTCGCAGATGTTATGCTTAAAGGCCGCTAGGGCTTCGGCATCCGGACAATCGACGATTTGGTTCTTTTTAGTTAGGAACCGAGTCCAGAATTTCCTGGCTGACTCTCCGGGCTGTTGGGTTATGTGACTTAAGTCATTAGCATCCGATAGTTGCACGTAAGTGCCTTGGAAGTTGTCGAGGAATGCATCCTCCAGGTTTTCCCAACTGCCAATGGAGTTCGCTGGCAGGCTATTCAGCCAATGTCGGGCCGGTCCTTTGAGCTTAAGGGGAACATACTTGATGGCATGTAGATCATCACCACGGGCCGTGTGAATGTGGAGAAGGAAATTTTCAATCCATACTGCGGGGTCTGTTGTGCCATCGTACGATTTGATGTTTACGGGTTTAAACCCTTCCGGGAATTCATGATCCATTACTTCATAAGTGAAGCAGAGGGGGTGTGCGGCGCCTCTATGCCGGGCTGTATCACGACGCAGTTCGAATGAGTCTGGTCTATTGTGCTCGGCCCAGCTGGACTTGTTGTTAGTGTATCCGGCATGGCGGTCATCATCACGCGTTGTGGCGCACCCCCGCGATCCGTACATCGATCTTGACTGTCCTACTTTGTTTTCCAATATGTCTTGCAGGTCCTGCGTATTGCCCCGGGCTGTAGTGTATTGGCGTCGGGGTGCGAGCTGGTGTTCGGGCTGATACACCGCTTTGTCTCGGCCACAAGGTGGCCGGTCAGCCTCGTACTGCGCTGGCAGTGTAGGCTCTAGTGCCTCCTCCTTGAGTTGAGGTAGCAACTTTTGCTTTGGGTAACCTTTGGTTGGGTGCTCGAGTCTGTATTCCTCGGCTGCCAGGACCTCAGTCCATCTGTCTGTCAGCAGATCTTGATCAGCTTGGAGCTGCTGCTGCTTTTTCTTTAGGCTTCTTGCAGTGGCTATAAGCCGGCGCTTGAAGCGCTCCTGCTCGACGGGATCCCCAGGCACGACAAATTCATCGTCGCCGAGGCTCACCTTCTCTTCGGAGAGAGGCATATAATTGTCGTCCTCCAAGTCTCCGTCTATTGCCTGTTCATCTGGGCTAGCTTGGTTGTCCCCCTGCTCGGCCTGCTCGAAGTTAGGCCGGTCGGGATTGTATTCGTCTTCGGCACCATCTAGAATGCTGTTGTCTCCTGTGCCGGTATTGCTGTGGCGGGGCTTAGAGCGGCGTCGATGACGCCCATGCTTTGGTTGCTTCCCTAAGGGGTTATCCTCTGTTGCCTCATCGACATTGTTTTCTTTGGGGTGTCCACAATATATATATATATATATATATATATATATATATATATATATATATATATATATATATCATATGTTGAGGTGGATGTCCAGCGCCCTGTGGGCGGTGATTCCTATTCTTCTCCTGCATCGCCATCCGTACCGTCGATGTCTTCAGAGTCGAAGTCGAGCATGTCAATTAAGTCATCGACAGTGGCTATTAAGTGGGTGGTGGGTGGGCAACGAATTTCTTCGTCACCAGCTTCCCACTTGAGCCGGACATAGTTCGGCCAAGAGTCTCCTGACAAAGAGAGAGACCTTAATGAATTTACCACGTCGCCCAAGGGTGAGTGTTGAAAGATATCCGCGGAGGTAAACTCGATGATCGGTGCCCAGTCCGATTCGATAGGCACGGACGCGTGCGGCCCGAAGCCCACGACCGGAGACGAGTCCGGGGGTCCGGTGACACAGATCTCCTTAGAGGTGGAGTCTGTGTTCGGCTCCCACGCCGATGAGTGTGCGGCTTCCATGGAGGGGGGCATCCACCTGTCCTCGGATGGCGCGATCTGCTCCAGATTGAAGTCCGGAGCTGCTGCAGGTGCGATATCCCAAATACTGTCCGATGGCAGATCTAAGTCATGCTTGTCGTGATCATTCGGCGCTCCTAACGCGGGCTCGAACCCATCGAAGATCAAGTATCTGCAGATGTCGGCTGTGTAGTTTAAGTTTCCGAACCTGACCTGATGGCCAGGGGTGTAGCTATCGATCTGCTCCAGATGGCCAAGCGAATTGGCCCATAGCAAGAAGCCGCCGAATATGAAGATCTGTCTGGGGAGAAAAGTCTCACCCTGGATCGCATCATTGCTGATGATTGAAGGAGCCATCAAGCCTTGCAGCGACGACACAGTGGAACTCTCAATGAAAGCACCAATGTCGGTGTCAAAACCGGCGGATCTCGGGTAGGGGGTCCCGAACTGTGCGTGTAAGGCTAATGGTAACAGGAGGCCCTCTCGATGGAGGTCATACCCTACTTCTTGCTTGATTGATCTTGATGATATGAGTATTACAAGAGTTTATCTACCACGATATCGTAGACGCAAAACCCTAGAAGCTAGCCTATGATTATGATTGTTGTTGTCCTACGGACTAAACCCTCCGGTTTATATAGACACCGGAGGGGGATAGGGTTACACAAAGTCGGTTACAGAGAAGGAGATCTAAAATCCGAATCGCCAAGCTTGCCTTCCATGCAAAGGAGAGTCCCATTCAGACACGGGATGAAGTCTTCAATCTTGTATCTTCATAGTCTAGCAGTCCGGCCAAAGTATATAGCCCGGCTGTCCGGATACCCCCTAATCTAGAACTCCCTCAACGACCATGTTGTGCATGATCATATAATATGTCATCACCTCCGACAAGGTCTCTGTATCCCTTTGTTTTGCAGGTCCATGAACAACTGCAACCTGCAGAACTCCAAAAACCCTCTCGGCATCCTTTCTAGTTACTTCTCACTACTAGGGAAAACCTTATTCACATAATCTTAGCAGCAGAGTGGTTCAAAAAAAACGCTACTGCTAATTAGCACTAGAGAGCTTCACTAAACCGCACTACTAATAGCACATTAGCAGTAGCGCTCTAGGTGAAACAAACGCTACTACTATAATTGCCACGACGTTGCCTTCAGGCTAGATATAGTAGTAGCGCCCTTCTGCCGGACGCGCTACTGCTAAAGTACTTAGTAGAAGCGTTTTTCTTCAAAACTCGCTGCTGCTAAGTATCACCCCCTTGCAACTAATTAATTTTAGTCCCATACTTCTAAGCGAACAAGGTGTTTACCACCTTAAATATGTTACTTCTCAAACTATCTCGAGCACTTGGTCTTCATTGAACTATATGTGTAGGATTTGTGCCTGCAATATGAATCCTCACCTGTACCTATACAGGCACAGTGAGGATTCATGTTGACTATTTAGATTCTACACAAGAAGATCAATGATGACCAATGTATATTTTTGATGTTTTTACGTGCTTAGACTTAGCAGTAGCTTTTTTAGGACAAAGCGCTACTGATATTGGTCTTAGCAGTAGCGCGCTCCCTGTACCCGTGCTACTGCTAAATCAAAACAAAACACACGGCCCAACCGGCCCCTCGCACGCTCATCTCTCAATCGTCCCCCTCCACCCGACACCGTCAGCTGCGGTTAGGGTTTCTCCTCCACCACCGCCGCCGCAGGTAATGCTCCCCCCTCTTGCCGCCCCTTCGTTGCTCCTCCACCCTCTCGCCGCCCACTCTGTCGCTGCCCACGAGCTCTGGCCAGGCGCCTTTGGCCGACCGCCCTTGATCCCCTTTCCGGTTGCTGTCGTCGCCCCCTCTCATAGGAAAGTCACTGGCCTTCCCCTCGTCAGCACCCCCGACTGAGGTCACCACGCCATCCCCCTCCTCGATAGCACCCCCCGAGGGCTGCCCTACCAAGATGCAGCGAGGGCTTACGAATTTCATATGGATAACTAGATGCTTTTGTTTTTCTATAATAAGTTATTTTTTGCAAAATTTAGGTGCCAATTTAGTTGAAATGCTTTGGTAGGTGGTACCGTGATCTGCTAGATATTAGTTTTGATACAAGTATTTAGTTTGCAAGTGCTAAGTTAATCCCAATTAAATTTGCTACTTGTTTTTTTAATCAGTTATCTTAGGCAATAGGGGCCAAATTAGATGAAATGTGTCTTGGTAGGTGGTTCCTTGATTTGGTAGATAACTTATTACAGATCTTAGGATTATACCTTTGGTAGGGGCCAAATAGTTTTTCCGGCAATAGGTGCCACTGCAATGCTTTCGTAGGTGATACCTTGTCATCTTGTATGTTACTAGATCTTAGGATTATAATTGTCCATCAAATTGCTTCTCGCGGAAGAATCTCTTCATCAAATTGAGAGCTTGTTGTTTAGTTTTTTGGATCGGGTTCCACTATGAAAATATAACTGAAGAAGAAACAAAAATATCACATGCTACTATGTTTCTTTCATGTGAAATGGATTGTTAATCCTTTGCTCAAATTGCTTTAGGAAAATGGTGCCACCACCACCACCACCATGTCGACTGTGCAAGTCAAGGTGCGCCAGCAGCCTTGCAATTGGCAAGCTGTTCAACATCTACTTCGAGCTGAGTTTTCGTCATGCAGCGGTAAGAAATTATATGAAATGTAACAACTATTTTATTTTCAGTGTTGGCATTACTGCATTGTGTCATTTTGCTTATTTTACATAGAACGTCACATGCAATGTGAGGTAGAAATTCAACAAGCTGACAGGAGACACTATGACATTTGAGGCTCCTGGGGGGCCGTACACTATGGAGGTCAAGAAAGGATGCAATATGTCGCGGATTGGAGGAGATGGATGGGCCCGTTTCCTCGCCTGCATGTGTCTTACTGGTGGTTAGTTGATCAGCTTCTCCTTCAGAGCAGAAAGACCCAAGCTGGCTGTCATTTATATCAACCTGGTGGAGATGATGAAGATGACGAAGATGATGTAGATGATGAAGATAATGAGGACCCACTCGATGAAGATGATGAGGACCCACTTCATGAAGCCATTGTAGCTCAAAGAATGAGACTAAGCAAGGAGGAGGTGTGCAACCTATGGGACATAATTCCGCCACGTGCTGACTTTGTCAGGGTGCCATTCGTGACCCGCCTGACAAGTAGCATGGTCGATCGACATGATATGGTATGTTATACTTACAAATGCAAATTATCCGATGATATGCTTAGTGTAGAGTCCAATGATATGTTGTGTGGAATCTAGTCAATGGCATGCTTTAGTGTAGAGTTTGATCACATGCTTATTAGAGTGTAGAATCTAAGGAACTATTAATAGTGTAGATAACCCATGTATACCTATTTGCAAGAGTATGTGCGAGGCTATTTATTAATTGATATGTTTTTCTTATTTAGAAATTCACAAAGAGCCAATCTGTGAGTTATGGTATCGAGCCTGATGAAGAAGGCTCAGCTGGACTACGCCTTACCGCAAGGGGCTCCGTCACAACCTGTACTTACCGCGTGGACACGGACGGTCGCACACACTTAAACTCGGTTGGGTGGAAGATATTCCTCGATGGCAAAAATCTTCGTGTTGGACAGGCCATCCTAATTACTATCAGGAACACCCAGCGCCCAGGCTTGAAGATGATGATCGTCTTTGATATCATCTAGAACTACATATGTGTGTGTGTGTGGCTATATCATCTAGAACTACATATGATGATCATCGTCGATATCATCTAGAACTACATATGATGATCGTCGTCGATATGACCTTGTACTGCTTGAGGATGCATGTTGACTATAGATGAAATTGTTATCTAGTACTCCCTTTGTTACAAATTACTCATCGTGGTTTGAACTAAAACCACGACGAGTAATTTGGAACGGAGGGAGTACTACCTAGTACTTATAATGGTTTTATGAATTTTATATCTAGTAGTACATAGTATCTGAAAATTGCAGTTTATTGAAACCAAAAGGGGTAATGATGAAAGATATAGTAGTAGCGAGGGACTATGAGATTGCTACAGCTAACTAATAGTAGCGCGTTCCAGAAAAGCGCTACTGATATCGTCAATAGTAGTAGCACGGGTGCGGACCGCGCTACTACTAATAGTGAGCTGTAGCGCCTTATTAGTAGGCGGCCTCCCACGCTGCTGCTAGCCTCAAAACCCGTGCTACTACTACGGTTTTTCCTAGTAGTGCTTGTCTTTGGGAAAATTTAGAATTTTTCTGGCCAACAGAGTTAGAGATGATGTTGATAAAGGTATCTCACAGAGCATAAACACCGTCAACCAGACAATAGCCCATGTTGTACTCATGTGCATTGATAATATAATGGCAAGGAGGAGTTTTTCCTTCAGTCATCCTAGCAAACAACGGTGATCGCTACAGCACATTGATGTCATTGTGAGGCCCGTGCATGCTAAAAGAAAGCGTACCAAATCCAAAGATTGTGTGATGCAACTATTTCAAGAATGATGGTGGGCTTCTTTATTATGACCCTTATGAGGAACCTGATATTGCCCTTGTAAAGCCTTCGTGCAGTTCTTCCATTTCCAATGCTTGCAGTCAAGAGATCCAAGAAAACCTAGCAACCCTCTTGCTTCTGAGATTGCCAAGAGCCTCTCGGTGTCTGCCATAGTTGGTTCTCTCAGGTATTGAGGTCCAAACACCTAGACCATGGTAGTTGCAAACCTGACCATGACATCTCCGCATGTCCTCTCAGATATCCCCAGGTACTCGTCCCATGAATCAGCAGTCGTGCCATATGCAAGCATCCGGAGTATGGACGTGCTGTCGGCGTTCTGGGAACGGGGGTACCCAGACTTGCCTGCGTGCGGCGTGCGGCGTGGCTCAAGGAGTGGCCCAGTACGGCCCATCTTCATCAACACATGCTCAAGACCCTCGCGAGGGGCCAAGCCTCGCGGGGCGGATGACAGGAAGCTTCCTCAGGCACGGCCTCATCAGACTGGCTCGCGAGGAGGCGGAGAGATCAAGGCGGGGTACCTCACGAGGTGCCCATGATGCAAGCCATGACGACCGAAGCCAGGCGGGCGCCGGCCTGCGCAGAGTCCTTGTTTCCTCTTTGGTGCAAAGGGGGCAAGTGCAGGCAAGGGTATCAAGCAAAGGCAACCATTTGGTGCACCAAGACCAAGACCAGCAGAAAGGCAGGATGGAGGTCATCGTGGAGCCCAAGCCGGCGTCATCATCAGAGACTTTGGCAGGCGAGGACCAACTTTAGTCAGGATAAGTGTACTAGATGTTCCCCTTCAAAATGGCCAATTGTTGGCACCCTTCCCGCTCAATATTTGGGAAGAGGACCAGGGCCTTGCTCTATAAATAGGACTAGCCACTCTCAAGAGAAGGGAAGAGGAGAAGAACAGTCGAACCTTAGCCAAAACCACCCACACAAGAACACCCCTCGCGAGACTGTTCTTCCTTTGTATTGTTCATCATCAGACCCTGAGGTAATCCACCACACCACAAACTAGAGTAGGGTATTACACCACAATGGTGGCCTGAACAAGTATAAACCGAGTGTCCCTTGTGTTGCTCTTCGTGTAGATTAGATCATTTGCGAGGCGGCGAGACGCGAGTTGGTAGATGGAGTGATCTCCATGCACACCCTAGAGTTCGAACCTTAAGGGTATGCCGGAACCCGAAATCCGACATTTGGCGCGCCAGGTAGGGGTGCGCCGGAATCCGCCTTCCGCCGCCTTGTGTTCACCGTCCGTCGCATCCATGTCGGACGGTCGCCGAGCCCGTGCCGAGCGCCGGGCTCCTCTCGCCACCCGCGTCGCCCAGACGGCTCCCATCGGCGGATGCCCCCGCCGTTCCCCGTCGCCTGCCGTCAACGCTGCCACCGGCTCGGCGGGGAACAAGCAGCAGGCGTCGTCCCTGCATCCTTCGGTGCGGCGGGAAGGCCGCACCACCACCCCGTCGCTGACTCCAGCCGGTTCATCGTCCCACGCTCGTCGCGCTGCTGCGGACGTGCATGCCGCGCTGCTCCTGGCGCGGGAGCTCCCGCACTACCGTCCCGTCGACGACCTCTATGACGAGTGGCTCGCTCGCATCACCGATCTCGTCAGCGCTGCCGGGGGCTCCCCGCACCGTCCCTCTCGCTGCACCGCGCCCCGCCCTGCGCGGGCAACGCGGCTCCGGAGGCGCCTCAGCCGCCTCCCCCTTAAGAAGGCACCCTGGCCCCGAGGCGCGCGGCCCCAGGACGGGACCCAGTCCATCCAACGCTCGCGCAGCAAGAGAAGAGCTGCCAAGGGATCCTTCGTCCTCAAGAAGCTGCCCGCGTGCTCCCCGCACCGGCACGTTATGACCGCGCTCCTGCTCTAGTGCGCCAAGACCCCGCGCTGCTCCTGGCGGCAGCGCGCGGAGACCTCCAAGATCAAGCTCTTCATCACCAAAGGCCTCCCGTGGCCACTGCAGGCTGTCGTGCCTTCACCGCCGAGCAGCGTGGCGTGGCCTGGCCGGGCAAGTTCAAGCCAGATCTGCCCCCGCGCTACGACAGCACCGCTGACCCTGTGGAGTTCCTATAGCTCTACAAGCTGGGCATCGAAGCCGCCAACGGGGACGAGAAGGTCATGGCGAACTGGTTTCCCATGGCACTCAAGGACGGTGCCCGCACCTGGCTCCTGAACCTGGCTCCTGGCATGATTTCCTCCTGGGACGAGATGCGCACTTGCTTCATGGCCAACTTCCAGGGGTCTTGCGACCGACCCCTGTCACGACCGGTTTTCCCGGGTAATAAATTTCCAGAAAAGACCGTCGTGCTCATCATCCCCAGGATTACTGTTAGCTGATGAGGCTCCAACTTGATACAGGAACTCCAAGCAAAAATACAAAATATGTAGTACAAGACCATTCTGGCCTGTGGGTACAACAAATGGTTTCTAGTGGTTGATGGCGGAAGCGGGTTGTGAAACATCTGTGTCTATGGGACTCCATTCCCCACGGGAACAGCTGACCAGGTTAAATTCCTATCTTCGCGAGGCTGCTATCTCCATTGAGTGGTTTCCGGGGCTGGCGTCGCGTCGCTCCTCTCCGAGCAAGAAAAATCTGGCCAAGACAATAGCCAGGGACAAGCCAGTGAGTACTTTGAATGTACTCGCAAACATTATGAACACAGGTATAATATAACAATGATGTGCTGAAAAATATTTTATGCTCATGACGTCAGCCACAAAAGATAAGTAACTCTCGGATGCGCGCAAGCAAGTTATTTATAAAATTGCAATAACATGATAGTATAAAAGAAATTTATGAATATAAATAACAAGTAATGCCACAGTCGGGCGTCTGAGCGACGCCACATAAAGGGCTTTAAAAGAAATGCCACAGTCGGGCGTCTGAGCGACGCCACATAAAGGGCTTTAAAAGAAATGCCACAGCCGGGCGTCTGAGCGACGCCACATAAAGGGCTTTAAAAGAAATGCCACAGTCGGGCGTCTGAGCGACGCCACATAAAGGGCTTTAAAAGAAATGCCACAGTCGGGCGTCTGAGCGACGCCACATAAAGGGCTTTAAAAGAAATGCCACAGTCGGGCGTCTGGGCGACGCCACTTAAAGGGCTTTAAAAGAAACAATCCTAGTGAATATCCCGGAGGTAGAACCATCCCAGAGATACACGATAATAACAATAATATCATGGGTTAGTCAAATGATAATAATCATAGTTATCACCAGTCACAAGTAGTAATTCCATTTCTGGATTAACAGTTTCACCTCCGAAGACCGACACTAAGACCGATACTTGACCCATCTCAGACTGTAATCCTTAACCATGGACACGGCTATTCGAATAGGTTTATTCTCTGCAGAGGGTGTACTCTTTACCCACGAGTAACGGATTTCTTTAGTCCATCGGGACTAATTCCATCTATGGTCTTTTTGTTGAAAACACACCTAACTTGCACACACCAGCTTATCACACACGTGTCTGGAATCACCCACGACACCTGTTAAGCAAACTCTAAGTGGGGAGGCTACAACCTCGCGTAGCATGGGATCAAGTTTATATCGCGCGCTCTAAGGGGTGTCCTCCCCTCTCGGTCCCAACCGGAAACACCCATGCCCCCGGACCAGGTGGCCTGCCTACCAGTTACAACCAGTATCTTCCACCATGGCCTCTCTGTACGGTGTGTGCTAGAAAGAGGTTGACAACTTACTGAACCGTACTCTACTTGCTGTAGAGACGAGTGGTAGTAAGAAACAAGTATGGGGGTTACTGGAACAAGACTCGATCTACGGTCGACTCAGGAGATTCAAGTATTCCCTGCATGTTTAGTATAACAATTATATTTCATCAAACAGAGTCACCACTCATATCCCCTTACCATGCCATACCAGACAGAACCGTCCCGACGGAGACCGGCGACAAACTCATACCTACCCAAGGCAGAGGTTTTCCCGGTTTCCTACCGGTATGCATGTAAAGCTCATGAGGGTGATTATCATCACAAGTGTGTCCATTACCAACAGCATGGAAATCAGTAACATGCACCCATGCATATGATCATATCACATGAAATAACAAGTCCTTCGAAATGTGGTGGTGTTATAAATGCATCAACGATCACTCCAAAAATATTATGCCGGGATTCAGAATGCTTGCCTTCAATGTGTGGAAAGGCAGGGTGCTCTCCAAACTTTTGAAAGTTTTCTTCTTTTTCCCCAAAATCCTATTTGAAAATATATTTGAATTAACACATATTTCAAAAACAGAACCAAAAAGTTGTTTGAAATTTTTTCAAATAAATCTTAAAATAAACTAGATCAAATTTGAAGAAGGTAGGAAAAAGAATCAACTCATTTGGACTTATATTTAAAAAGTTATAGCCAGTCAAAGATTTGGTCAAATCTGTTATTAAATTAAAACAGAAAAGAAAACGTTTTGAAGAGATTACGCTTTCGCGCAGAGAAGACGTATTACGGGTATGACGCCTCCACTTACTCCAGCGTGGACGGCGCGGGGTTGCTGACAGTGGGTCCAGGGGCCCACTGGTCAGGTTTGACCAGTCGCCGCGCGTCGTCTCCCTCCTCTGCCCGAGCGGAGCGGGGCTCCGGCGATCGTCGCCGGCGTTTGGCTGTTCCTCGCGGGCCCCCGAGGGTGGGGATGGATCCGCATGGCTGGGGCGGTTCTCCCGGTGGTCGAGGGGTTGCTGGGGAAGGAGTAAATCACCGGCGGCGAGCTCCGCGGCGGAGGGAAGCTTCGGTGACAAAGTAAGTTTGTGGTGGCGACGGCTCCCGATCAAAATCAAGCAGGGGAACGAGTTCACGGGAGGATGAGATGGTTCCTGGTGAAGAGAACGGAGAGGGGGAAGCTCTGGTTGCGCCGAATGGAGCCGGGAGGCGGCGGTGGCCGAACTGACCGGAGAGGTTGAAGAAGACCTGCTCCCTTCCAATTGGTGGCGATGGGGGCGCTAGTGAGACGGCATGAGGCTACCTGAGGGCTTGGAGACGCTCGGGGCTTCCCTTTTATAGCGTGGCAAGGCGGTTCCGCGGCGGCCGTGGATAAGCTCTCCGGCGAACCGACGTTCTGTAGCTAGGGCGACGTGGCGGCGACGAGGGCTAGCAGACACGCTTGCGGATGAGCTCGCACTGCTCCAAGGGCCAGGTGGCGAGCGGGCGAGGCTTGGGCGGCGCTGAACGGCGCAGGGCTGTCGGGGGGCGGCGGCGGCTAGCGCTTGGCCCGCCGGGCGCGGCGGGGGCTGCTTGGCGCGTAGCGGAGAGAAAGGGAGTGCGCGGCAAGGTTCTGCAGAGCGGGCCAAAGCCGTGGGGGCCAGCGTGTCGGCTCGGGCGCGCGGCTGCAATACGCGCGCTCTGGGCGCGTCCAGTGCACGCACTGAGTGTGCTCGACGAAATGCCAGAGCATGCTAGAGGTCGCGGTTGAGGCTGGCAAATAACAGACCCAGGTTAGGAGCAACTGGAATCCTAGTGGACATGCTAGTATGATCCGAGGTGCAAGGTCACAATGCAAAGACAAAAACATGTCAAAACTGGCCATGCACACCAGGTGTTTGACAAAATGCCAAGGGCACTTAGGCATTTCTTGGAGTGGCAAAAATCTCCAGATCAGTGTCTCTGTGGATGAAAGAGAGAGTGGTGATGTTAGTTGGACAAAAGAAGAAACTTGTTAGTGCAAGTTTTACAAAACTTCAATTCTGGACAGGAAATAAATGACATTATTTCATGAACCAAAAATGATCCAAAAGGTGCATGCTCCTGGACTTAAGGGTTTAACATGGGGAACTACAAGTAGGAGAAATAATCAAGGGCTAAAGAGCAAGCAAAAACATGGTTGCTGCACAAACCAACAAGTTGGTCCAGAATGAAGATGAAGTTGATTCACTCAAATTTTTCAAAGAACATAATTAGGTTTTTGCACAAAGAGGGATAATAGGCTCCTACTGACCTCCCTTAATTTTGGTAGAAGTTTTAAATGAAAATTTAAATAGGTTGTAGTGCAAAATGCACTCTGGACCAGAGAAGAAAAGTTGAGAGTAGGGCTCAAAATATTTAGTGAATGAAATATATTTTTGCATAAAAGTGATTCAAAAACATCACATGACATCTCCAAATTTTTGTGGAAATTTTAAGTGAATCTATCAAATGGTTGTAGTTCAAATATGGCCATTTAACCCTGAAAAACCATTTTCAAGAAAATAAAGATCAAGCAATTAAATTAGTAAATTAGTTACACTGAAAAAAAAGGAAAGTTTTTCTTGAGAGGTTAAACAAGTACAATAACATATTTGAAAAGTTTTCTCTTTGGGAAAAACTCATCATAACAGGGAAGGAAATGATTTAAAAATTAAAATGGAGCTCAGAAATCCAAAGTTTTAATTCCTGGCAAAATTTTAACTTAATAAAACAAGGCCAATTTTTTTTTTGGGGTGTCACAACCCCCGGCCATGAGAGACCTGCACCACGTCAAGCTGCAGCCAGGAGAGACCCTGCGAAAGTGCATCCAGCGCTTCAACAACGCTCGCCTCAAGACCCCCAGGGTGACTGAGGAGGCCATCATCTCAGCCTTCTCTGACGGCGTGCGAGACATCAAGATCAAAGAGGAGCTAGCAATCCATGAAGACCTGTGCACGTACCTAGAGCTGTTCAACTTGGTGTCCAAGTGCGCCAGGGCTGAGGAAGGGCGTCTCTCCCTCCTCGAGCTTCCGGCTGCCAATCCCGAAGAGAAGAAGCCCAAGGTCAAGGACGTGAAGCGCAAGGGGGCTGCTGTACTAGCAGCAGAGACGGACACCAAGCGAGGCAGGGATCAGCTTGAGTCATCCAAGGGTAGCCGGTACTGTGTGTACCATGACCTCCACACCCACAACACCAACGAATGCCAAGAGCTCAGGGCTGTGCGAGATGTGCGTGCCGGCCGACGCCCCAAGCGCAACGACCGGGGCTATGGCTGAGGAGGAGGAAGAGGTGGAGGACGATGGGACGACCGTGGCCCTCGCCAAGGGTGGCGTCATCGACCTCGCGAGGACTGCTGGCAGGACCGGCCTCATGAGGGAGGTTGGAGGGATCAGCCTCGCGAGGATCGCCAACAAGGCAACACAGGCCTCCCTCCTCTGCCACCTCAGCCAAGGAGGAATGAATACCATCA
Source organism: Triticum dicoccoides (assembly GCF_002162155.2). NCBI lineage: Eukaryota > Viridiplantae > Streptophyta > Magnoliopsida > Poales > Poaceae > Triticum > Triticum dicoccoides. Next base: position 650,886,354 of record NC_041389.1, read on the forward strand.
TCAGGACGAAGGGACTGGGGGCTTCCAGGAGCCGCGCGCAATTGCCTGCATGTTGGGCGGCGCACAGGCCCCAGCCTCTCAGCGTATCTTTAAGCAATTTGCTCGTGAGGTGAATGCAGTCCTCCCCAAGCTTGAGGCCACGCGCCCTCTCAGGTGGCCGACGTGTGCTATCACATTCAGCTCTGCGGATCAGCTCAAGTGCGCAGCCATGGCCGGAGTCCTCCCCATGCTTTGCTCCTCGATCATCAGCAATGTGCAAGTCACCAGGACCCTCATCAATGGCGGGGCAGGACTCAACGTCCTATCCGTCGAGACGTTCAACAATCTCCAAGTGCCATACAATTAGCTTCAGCCAACCAAGCCTTTCTCAGGAGTCACTAATGGTTCCACAGTTCCGATAGGGCAAGTCCGCCTTCCTGTCACCTTTGGGCAGCGCAACAACTACCACACCGAGCTCATCGACTTCGACATCGCCCACATTCGCCTACCATACAATGCCATCCTAGGGTACCCAGCCATGGCCAAGTTCATGGCAGTGACCCATCACGGCCACAATGTCCTCAAGATGCCAGGAAGCGGTGGAGTCATCACAGTGCCTTGTGAGGAGAGGGATGCAGTGTGTTCCCTTGAGCGAGCTTTCCAAGCTGCGTCAATCGAAGATCCAGATCAGAGGAGCGGAAGACTTCCCGAGGCAGTCCCTAAGAAGAAGAAGACATCGCCTAGTCCGAACCCCCCGGATGCGGGCCCCTCCGCATCCTCGCCCGTTCAAGGGGCGCCTTCTTCTGTCGCATAGGAAGGCGCGCCCGGCGCCCTCCTCGGGCAAGGCTCGGGGGCTCTCTCCTGGAGGGCCATCGACTTTGCCAAGATCACGAGGGAGGCGCTTGGGCACCACTTGGAGGCGTGCTTGAAAGAACGTTTCCCTCAGGAAGGAACAAGGCAAGGAGGGCCAAACCCTCCGGAGTTCATCAGCGAAATCATTCAGGAGCTGCAGGAGTCAAGAGTCATGAGTGGCAGCCGCCGCTTACCCGCCGTAGCTCCCCATCCAGGCGAGGATGGTGGGCTACGCGTCTGCATCGACGTACCAGGACTCAACCGAGTCGCCTCTCAGGAGCGCTTCTGGCCCTCACGCGTGGGACGCTGCAAAGGTCCACCCCACAGCTATGTTCGCATGCCTTTCGGCCTACTGAACGTGGCTGCTGCACGTCAGCGCCTCATGAGGAGCATTCTGGAGGCTCAGGAGATCAGGCATTCTGCAGTCCTGGCGGAGATGGAGAAGGCCCTTGAAGAGCCGCCAGCACCTCCGGAGCCCCCCGAGGCTCCTGGGCCTGGGGGCTCATGAGGATCGGTTTCCGCAGCGCGAGTCGTCAGCCACTTTAGCATCCCTTCATCTTCAACATCAACAGGTGACATCCTTCAAGTTTCATTTTCAGCTGGGAGTGCCCCCAGGGCTGCATCATTCCCAGGCCGCGTTGATCCGTCCCTGCGGCATGTATCCTTTTTGTTCATGTCTTTAGATTACCTTGTTGGGGGCGCCCCTCGTGCTGCATTATCCTCAAGCCGCTCGGGCCCGACCCAGCGGTATTTGCCTTTTCCTTCATCCATCTAAATGAGTTTACTCCTTCATGATTAATGTGCTTGACTTAATCGCCCGCTCGATTGACACCAACTTATGGAGCTGCTCCTTAATGGCACGGCGCTTGAGCATGGGTCCGTCCCTACAATATCGAAAAACCTGAGTGTCTGAGCTCTGGCCGCGGCAACCCCGCAATGCGCCACCTCACCAGGCCCTCGGTGCCCTCGTCACCCCTCCAGAGCAACCAGTAGCTGGCTGGCAATTGTAATGACAACACTCGTTTTCCTTGTGATGAGCTCGTAGGATACCTTTAAGGAGCCACTTCGGGAGAGGCTTTCGTGGCGTCTCCTTCCCTCTCGACCGCACGAACCGCTTGCACGTTAAAGGGGGGCGCCTGAGCATCGCGACTCACGGGATCTTACTGGCTCTCCAGCCCTCACCTCCTGGCCTTGTCCACGGCATCGCGACCTGGCGTACTAGCGACCGCTGAGCTCGCTCGAGGGCCGGGACCTGAGGACGTAGAGCACGAAGGGGAGTAAGGGAAAGGGGGAAGAGGCTCACGAGGACCTCGCCCGGCGACTCCTCAGCTGCCACACCAAGGAGTGGCTTCAGGCCTTCGAAGATAAGTCACCCTCCGGAGCTACTAGCTATCGCAGCACCGACCTTGCACCACATGCAGCTCCGTGTTGGCAACGTTGCGCCCCTTTCTCACCAAATGATGGCTGCTTGAGCGCTAAAGGGGACCTCCTGAGCATCGCGACTCAGGGGCTCTTACTGGACCTCGGGCCCCTCACCTCCTGGCCTTGACCACGGCATCGCGACCTGGCATACCAGCGACGGCTGAAGCTTGCCATGGGACTGGGACCAGTCGGCACAGAGCATCAAGTCCTCGCGAGGTTCGAAAGGAGGAACTAAGCTAAGACGGGACGAGCATCTCACACCAATTCATAATAAGGGCGCGTATTCACAAAAAGTCATGGCTAGCGCCTTACATACCCCCGTGGGGTGGTACCTCGGTTCCTTGCAGGGACAAAAGACGTGAATCCTTAGGAGTCCTAACTACAGGCACCATGACGGCAGACGCCATCATCAACAGTGGGCCATCAGGTGCCTACGCCAGCTCCATCCAGATCAATGGCACCGACGGCCTGACGCAGCGGCCATGCTTTGGGCACGGTGCGAGCTCGGAGGCTCGTAGCTGTCGTCGCTCGTCATCGGAGTCAGGAAGAGTCTGGAAGAGTCACCGGACCCCCCAACGCGCCCGCTGCCACCGGAGGAGCTACTGGAAGGGCGGGCGGCAGGCCTGGTCCTCGCCGCTCCGGAGCTCCGGCCGCAGCCTCTGGGGCAGCACTCCAGCCGGCGCCCTTCTTCGTCGAAGACCTTGAAGAGCATCAGGGAGGCACCATCGTAATCCAGGTGGATCATGAGGGCCCCCTCCGATCTGCAGACCCGGGCGATCTCGCCCCAGCCTACGGTCATGAAGACCTTGCCCGGAGCAACGACCTCGACCTCCGCTTCGGTCGCAGAAGTACTGCAGTCGGCGTGCTGCAGCCATAATTCGAGAGGCCCCCTCGGCGGGATCTCGAAGGCGAAGGAGGGAGGAAGGCGGAGCCAAGATCGAGGAGGCATGGCGGCATGAAGCACCAGCTCGCGAAAGGAGCCCTCGGTATGGACTCCAGGAGGAACAACGCGCACCGCCGTAATCCGCCGGCGATGACAGCATCTCTGGCGATGTCACTCGACGCCCGCATCTTCAGGGCCCTCAATCCGGGCGTACAAGTGCAATGGGAATCCAGGCGGCGGCCGCTCGAGCCATGGCCTCGACACCTCCAGCCAAGCACCCCCTTCTCCGTGGCAGGAGACGAGCCGCTTCTTTGGTGGAAGCGGGACAGGACCCTCTCGGGGGGCCTTCCCCTTCTCTTCTGCAGAGAACCAACAGCTTGGAGCCATTGGCGTAAGGTGGAGCAAGGGCAAGGAAGAAGAAGAAGGAGAGTAGCAGGAAGGGATGGACCGGAAGGGCTCGCATCGTTCCGTACATATAGCCAGAGGAGGCCAACCGTCGGCCTCCATGATGGCAGGTAATCATGACCTGTTTTTGCATGTAGGGACTTGTCAAGTCGTGCGGTTGCCGAGGTGTCATGGGGAAGCAGGGACGCCCAAATCCAATCAACCGCCACCCGGCGAAGGCCGCAGGCTGTTGGGGCCCGCGGTAGTTCGCACTTACCCCTTCGCTTCTTTGCTAAGCCAAGTCCAGGCGCGCCTTGGGCCCGGGGGCTACTGTCGGCGTTCTGGGAATGGGGGTACCCAGACTTGCTTGCCTGCGGCCTGCGGCGTGGCTCAAGGAGTGGCCCAGTACGGCCCATCTTCATCAACACATGCTCAAGACCCTCGCGAGGGGCCAAACCTCGCGGGGCGGACGACAGGAAGCTTCCTCAGGGACGGCCTCATCAGGCTGGCTCGCGAGGAGGCGGAGAGATCAAGGCGGGGTACCTCATGAGGTGCCCATGATGCAAGCCATGACGATCGAAGCCAGGCGGGTGCCGGCCTGCGCAGAGTCCTTGTTTCCTCTTTGGTGCAAAGGGGGCAAGCGCAGGCAAGGGTATCAAGCAAAGGCAACCATTTCGGTGCAACAAGACTAAGACCAGCAGAACGGCAGGATGGAGGTCATCGTGGAGCCCAAGCCGGCGTCATCATCATAGACTTTGGCAGGCGAGGACCAACTTTAGTCAGGATAAGTGTACTAGATGTTCCCCTTCAAAATGGCCAATTGTTAGCGCCCTTCCCGCTCAATATTTGGGAAGAGGACCAGGGCCTTGCTCTATAATTAGGACTAGCTACTCTCAAGAGAAGGGAAGAGGAGAAGAATAGTCGAACCTTAGCCAGAACCACCCACACAAGAACACCTCTCGCGAGGCTGTTCTTCCTTTGTATTGTTCATCATCACACCTTGAGGAAATCCACCACACCACAAACTAGAGTAGGGTATTACACCACGATGGTGGCCCGAACTAGTATAAACCTTGTGTCCCTTGTGTTGTTCTTCGTTTAGATTAGATCCTTTGCGAGGCGGCGAGACGCGAGTTGGTAGAGGGAGTGATCTCCGCGCGCACCCCAGAGTTTGAACCTTAGTGGTCTATCGGAACCCGAAATCCGACACGTGTAATTCGGGTAACCAGAGAACCCAATCGTTCTCATGATATCCTTTTTCAAGATGAAGTAGTCATCATTTGGCCCGGACGCCATGGTACAAACGATTGAAGATAGTCTTATGCATAGAAAAATGCCAACAAAAATAGTCAGCGAGGAGTGCATCAAGGGCAAAGTAGTCATTCATCAGTGTCAAATGGTCGCGCGCCCTGTTGCGGTTGAGCACTCGAGGACCCTTGAACGTTCCATTGAAATTAAGAACATGTTCCTTCACATGCTCCGTGTCTTCAAGGACCGCCTGCATCATCACCGTCTCATTCGTGTAGTTGGAGGAGAGGGGTTGAACGTTGACGGAGGGGAAGCAGGGTAATATAAGAGCGTTTAGATCACTTTACGGAGGGAGTACGTTAAAGCTCCGTTGACTCGATCTCAGCTGATCAGTTTGAGGTGGATCAAATCCTGAAACACCATTTAATCAGTGAAGCATCTCCATCCATAGGCTCCCTCCACGCGAGAACACAAGAGCAACTCTAGCAGATGCACCATACGTCATCGATTGTCATAATAACTGCTAGTATGACGACCAACACATAAAAAGTCACTCTACCAGAGTCGCGATCTGCGCCGCGGTCGTGAAAAGTTTGGAGCCTGATCTAAAAAATAGCTCGTATCCTCCAAATATAAAGGTTGTGTAGGCCTCATCTGGAACTTTCTCAAAACCTAACTGTCTGCATGGAGGGAACTTTCATTTTCTTCTTCCTCGTGACACAACCGTGTTTGAAGCGGCACTGCCACCCGTGCTTGGCACTGAAAATCATCGGCGAGGGGGGCGACTTGACCACATTTATGGCAAGCCCGCTCCCTCGGATACTCGTGGCGGCATCTGAAGGGAATATGCCATAGAGGCGATAATAAAGTTATTATTTATTTCCTTATTTCATGATAAATGTTTATTATTCATGCTAGAATTCTATTAACCGGAAACTTAGTACATGTCTGAATATATAGACAAAACATATTGTCCCTAGTATGCCTCTACTAGACTAGCTCGTTAATCAAAGATGGTTATGTTTCCTAACCATAGGCATGTGTTGTCATTTGATCAACGGGATCACATCATTAGAAGAATGATGTGATGGACATGACCCATCCATTAGCTTGGCATTATGATCGTTACAGTTTCATTGCTACTGCTTTCTTCATGACTTATACAAGTTCCTCAGACTATGATATTATGCAACTCCCGAATACCGGAGGAACACTTTCTGTGCTACCAAACATCACAACATAAATGGGTGATTATAAATATGCTCAATAGGTGAATCCGAAGGTGTTTGTTGGGTTGGCGTAGATCGAGATTAGGTTTTGTTACTCAGTGTTTCAGAAAGGTATCTCTGGGCCCTCTCGGTAATAGTCATCACTATAAGCCTTGCAAGCATTGTGACTAATGAGTTAGTTGTGGGATGAAGTGTTACAGAACGAGTAAAGAGACTTGCCGGTAATGAGATTGAACTAGGTTTGATGATACCGACGATCGAATCTCGGGCAAGTAATATACCGATAACAAAGGGAACAACGTATGTTGTTATGCGGTTTGACCGATAAAGATCTTCATAGAATATGTAGGAACCAATATGAGCATCCAGGTTCCGCTATTGGTTATTGACGGGAGACGTGTCTCGGTCATGTCTACATAGTTCTCGAACCCGTAGGGTCCGCACGCTTAACGTTCGATGATGATTGGTATTATGAGTTTATGTGATATGATGTACCGAAGGTTGTTCGGAGTCCCAGATGTGATCACAGACATGATGAGGAGTCTTCAAATGGTCGAGACATAAAGATTGATATATTGCACGGATAGGTTCGGACACCGGACGTGTTCCGGAGAAGTTTCGGATAGAACCGGAGTACCGGAGGGTTACCGGAACCCCCCGGGGGATTAATGGGCCTTAGTGGGCCTTAGTGGAGAAGAGAGAGGGCCGGCCAGAGGTGGCGCCCCCTTGCCCAGTCAAAATTGGACAAGGGAAGGGGGGCCCTCTCCTTCCTTCTCTTCTCTCCTCTTTCCCTTCTTCTCCTTCTTGGACTAGGAAAGGGAGGAAACCTACTCCTACTTGGAGTAGGAGTCCTCCCCCTTGGCGCGCCCCTTGTGGCCGTCCGGCCTCCACCTCCCCTCCTTTATATACGGGGGAGGGGGCACCCCATAGACACACAAGTTGATCTTTTAGCTGTGTGCGGTGCCCCCCTCCATAGATTTCCACCTCGGTCATATCGTCATAGTGCTTAGGCAAAGCCCTGCGTCAGTAACTTCATCATCACTGTCACCACGCTGTCGTGCTGACAGAACTCTCCTTCGACCTCAGCTGGATCTAGAGTTCGAGGGACGTCACCGAGCTGAACGTGTGCAGATCGCAGAGGTATCGTGCATTCGGTACTTGATCGGTTGGATCGCGAAGACGTTTGATTACATCAACCACATTACATTACGCTTCCGCTTTGGGTCTACAAGGGTACGGATGACCCACATGTGTAGGGGATCTATCGTAGTCCTTTCGATAAGTAAGAGTGTCAAAACCAATGAGGAGGAGAAGGAAATGACAAGCGATTTTCAGTAAGGTATTCTCTGCAAGCACTGAAATTGTATGCGACAGATAGTTCTGTGATAGGATAATTTGTAACGGGTGAGGGAGTCCTGGATAAGGGGGTATCCGGACAGCCGGACTATATACTTTGGCCGGACTGTTGGACTATTAAGATACAAGATTGAAGACTTCGTCCCGTTTCTGGATGGGACACTCCTTTGCGTGGAAGGCAAGCTTGGCGATCCGGATGATAGATCTCCTTCTCTGTAACCGACTCTGTGTAACCCTAGCCTCCTCCGGTGTCTATATAAACCGGAGGGTTTTAGTCTGTAGGATAGGACAATCATAATCATAGGCTAGCGTCTAGGGTTTAGCCTCTACGATCTCGTGGTAGATCAACTCTTGTAATACTCATATCATCAAAATCAATCAAGCAGGAAGTAGGGTATTACCTCCATCGAGAGGGCCCGAACCTGGGTAAACATCGTGTCCCCAGTCTCCTATTACCATTAGCCTTAGACGCACAGTTCGGGACCCCCTACCCGAGATCCACCAGTTTTGACACCGACATTGGTGCTTTCATTGAGAGTTCCTCTGTGCCGTCGCAATAAGGCTTGATGACTCGTCTCATTGTCCGGGACAACATTACCTCTGGGGGAGCCCTGGTCCTAGGCCAGACTCTCCGGCTGGGCGGGTTCGTCGTAACCGCCCGATCGGCTGTCGCGCCGATGATAACTTATCAGGTCATCAAAAACAGCCTGCACATCAATTCAGAACTCGTTGAACAGATGGACCCGATGGAGCTCTCCTATATTAAGGAGTTCTTGGATCGCATCGCCGCCCTGGACATCACTACGAACTATGATCGGATCGGACTTAAACCCGACCAAAGAGAGATTTACTCTCCACCGGTCACCCATGAGATAGCGGTAACGGAGGAACATCATACTAATTATCCCTCTATTTTGAGGACGAACTATGTCTGGATTTCCGAGCTCTCCGAGCCAGACACCCGCTTACGGGAGGACACGACCCAAGCCCCGAATTCAGAAACGGGCAGTGGGCCGAGGAAATCGGGCAACACCCCAGAACCCGAGCCTTCAAGCTCAGAAGCTTCTCTGCCCCTGGGTCCCAGATTGGGTCAGGATTCGGATTTAAATCCACCCACCCACCCAGATTTATTCAATCTTTTGCACATCAGACAAGAGCCCCAAGAGACAGTACATGAGGCCCTGGGCCAGATTCCTCCTTGTGATAAATAGGATCAAGGACTGTCACGAGGGAGATGCAATCTCCCTCTTTTGCAAAAATTGCACGGACAAAGGGATACTCAATGCTATAAGTCGCCGTGACATAGCACGCTTCGCTGACTTAGCGGCCATAGTGCAAAAGTACTATGCAATGGAGAGCGCCTGGAAAACCCAAACAAATTTTTGGGATAATCCGGCTCTCATTAAACCCTTCGTCCGAACTAAAAGGGCAAACTCTCGTAAGTTACCCAACTCAATTTCCAAAAAAACCAAAGCCCGACGCAAGGTGCGGAACCGTATTGGAGGAATGGCTCAATGGGCCATGCAAAATTCACAGCACACTGGATACCACGCCAACACATAGCCTTCGAGCCTATTTGATACTCCAGCAGGTTGCAAAGAGCGGCGAGGATCTCCTCATAAACCATACAGCAGAGCAACATCCCGCTGGATACAACAATACGGTATTGACTGTCTTCGAGACTTTCGCCTCAAATAAAAAGCGCAAGCGAGCTCAACGCAGTCTCGCCGAAGTTTGCCATGTGGCAGCAATAAATCCATGGAACGACACAGCTATAACTTACAATGCAAGTGATGAACCTCAATTCCGAACAGTCCGGGCACCAGCCGCTTTGGTCCTTAGTCCAATCGTGGACGGCTTTCGTCTCACTAAAGTGCTCATTGACGGCGGAAGCGGACTAAACATCATCTATGAAGAAACCCTCAACAAGATGGAAATTGACAAAAGCCGCATTGAGCAAAGAAGCACGACCTTCAGGGGAATCATCCCCAGTCGGGAAGTGCGATGCACGGGTAAAATCACACTAGATGTGGTATTCGGCATGCCGGACAATTACAGGTCCGAAGAAATTACATTCCAAGTGGCCCCGTTCAACAGCGGATACCATGCCCTTTTAGGGCGGGACGCATTCACAAGCTTCCAAGCTATACCCCATTACGGGTACATGAAGCTCAAAATGCCCGGGCCCAATGGAATTATCACTGTAGCTAGTGATCCGGACGTTGCACTCTGCGCCGAAAACATAACTGCCGCACTAGCCCTGGAGTCATTATCAGAAGCTCTCGCGGCCGAAGAGCTAACAACGCTGCGAGCCACAGTGGACAGAGACGATGTGATACTTGACAAGCAGCCCAAGTCCACCTCTTTCAAACCCGTTGATGAGATAGTCAAATTCCAGGTCCACCCAACGGACCCTACAAAGACAGCTTCCATTGGGACACAGTTGAATCCCACAACAGACGCCGCACTGCGAGATTTCCTGCGTGAGAATTGGGATATTTTCACCTGGCATCCTTCAGACATGCCGGGCATCCCACGGAGGCTGGCCGAACACATCCTCAATATATTGAAGGGATACAAGCCAGTCAAACAGACTTTTAGGCGCTTCTTAGAGCCTAAATGACAAGCCTGGGAGAAGAGCTAGCCAAGCTACTCGAGGCCGGATTCATCAGAGACATCAAACATCTGGATTGGCTAGCAAACCTGGTAATGGTACCAAAGAAGGACAAATCCTGGCGCCTATGTGTCGATTTCAAAGACCTCAATAAGGCTTTCCCTAAGGATCCCTTCCCCCTCCCTCGCATTGACCAAATCATCGACGCCACCGCAGGACATGACTCATTGTGTTTCCTCGACGCATACTCCGGATACCATCAAATCAAGATGGCAGAGTCCGACCAAGCCAAAGCGGCCTTCATTACGCCATACGGCCCCTTCTGTTTCAACACCATGCCTTTCGGGCTCAAAAACGCCGGCGCAACCTATCAACGCATGATTCAGACATGCCTGAAAAAAAATTCGGCAAAACAGTAGAGGCTTACGTACACGACATGGTAATCAAAACAAGACACGTTGAAACTTTAATAGATGACTTGATGCTCACGTTCGACAACCTCCGAACATACGACATCAAGCTCAACCTGGAGAAGTGTGTCTTCGGTGTACCCTCCGGGAAGTGGCTCGTCTTCATTGTTTCCAACAGAGGAATTGAAGCAAATCCGGCAAAAATCCGAGCTCTATCACAGTTGGCTATCCCAACAGACCTCAAGCAGATCCAAAAACTAACCAGATGTGTGGCTGCCTTAAGCCGCTTCATCTCCCGATTAGGAGAAAAGGCATTACCTCTTTATCGCCTCCTCCGATGCACCCAACACTTCGAGTGGACGGATGCGGCCACGGACGGACTGGAAGAAATAAAGGCACTCCTGGCCACTAATCCAGTCTTGACCGCGTCGAATATCGGCGAACCCATGCTACTATACATAGTTGCAACACATCAAGTCGTAAGCACAGTGCTCGTCATTGAACGAGAAGCAGACGGACAGAAGTTCCCGCTCCAAAAGCCGGTATATTACGTGTCCACTGTCCTCACTCCATGCAAATCTCGGTACCCACACTATCAAAAGATAGCGTATGCGGTCTTCATGGCAGACCGGAAGCTACGACACTACTTCCAAGAGTGTTCGATTACGGTGGCTCCGAAGTACCACTCAATGATATAATAAACAACCGCGACGCAAAGGGCCGAATCGCTAAATGGGCCATTAAGCTCCTTCCTTTTGACATAACATACAAACCGCGGCGGGCCATTAAGTTGCAAGTACTGGCTGACTTTGTCGCCAAATGGACAGAAGCCGAACTCCCTAAAGAGTACGAAGCATACTCCAATTGGATCATGCACTTCGACGGCTCAAAAATGCTAGCCGGATTGGGAGCGGGTGTTGTCCTTATATCCCCCACCGGAGACACGGTCCAGTATGTACTCCAAATATTATACATAGACTCCAACAATGCAGTCGAATACGAGGCTCTGTTGCATGGTCTTCGGATGGCAGTCTCCATGGGCATTCAATGCCTCGAGGTGCGCGGGGACTCGAACCTCGCAATATCTCAGATAAATGGAGACTTTGATGCCAAGGATCCGAAAATGGTGGCTTATCGTAATGTCGTCCTCAAAATGTCAGCTCGGATTGAGGGGCTCGAATTCCACCATGTGGCCAGAGAAAATAACCAAGTGCCGGATATCCTCGCCCGCGTCGGCGCTAAACGCGACCCCATCCCACCTAATATCTTCTTGGAAAGGCTATTCAAGCCGTCCGTGGTATGGGAGGGGGAGCCTGGCAATACTAGTTCGGCTCCGAATACAACCCCAGATTTCGAACCATCTGACGTAATCAGAGGCTCTACCACCGAAATAACACCCTCGGCCCACGAAATCATGGCTGTCATCGCCCCATGGACCGAGCCCTTCTTAGCCTACCTAAATAGGCAGGAGTTCCCTGAGGACCAAAATGAGGCACGTTGCATTGTCCGGCGTTCTAAGGCCTACAAAGTCCACAAAGGAGAGCTCTACAAGAAAAGCACTACCGGAGTGCTCCAAAGGTGCATCTCCGAAGAGGAAGGGCAGCAGCTTTTAGCCGAAATCCATTCCGGACTCGGCGGGCACCACGCTGCAGCCCGGGCACTTGTAAGCAAGGCCCTCCGTACAGGTTTCTACTGGCCGACAGCCCGGGCAGATGCACATGACCTTGTCCAACATTGCGTTGGTTGCCAACTCTTTGCCAACCAGAGCAATATGCTCCCTACCGCTCTCCAAACAATCCCCATAACTTGGCCCTTCGTGGTCTGGGGGCTAGATATGGTTGGACCCCTTAAAGGGGGAAGCCATAAGAAAAAATACTTACTGGTCATGGTGGACAAATTCACAAAATGGATAGAAGCCAAACCAGTTAAAACGGCCGAATCCGGACCAGTGATAGACTTCATATCAGGGGTGTACACCGTTAAAGTGTCCCCCATAGCATCATCACTGACAACCGATCAAATTTCATAGCTGATGAGGTGAAAACTTGGTGCGGCAACATGGGCATCAAGCTCGATTATGCCTCTGTGTATCACCCTCAAACAAACGGTCAAGTCGAACATGCAAATTATCTCATTATGAGCGGCATCAAACCCAGACTAGTGCGATCCTTGAAGGAATCAGACACTCATTGGGTCGAGGAACTCGACTCCGTACTCTGGGGGCTACAGACCACGCCGAATCGGACCACCGGATACACAGCATTTTTATGGTGTACGACGCAGAAGCAGTATTACCCTACGACATAATCCATGACTCACCTCGCGTGCGCATGTACGAAGAGAAGTAAGCCGAACTAGATTGGCAGGACAACTTAGATGCTCTGGAGGAGGAACGTGATGTCGCAAAAGCCCGTTCCGCATTCTATCAGCAACAGGCTCGAAGCTATCAAAGCCGAGAAGTACGGGTCAAAACTTATAACGTTGGCGAGCTAGTTCTACGCCTCCCGGAGAAAAAGAAGGACAAGCTCAAACCCAAGTGGGAGGGTCCCTTCATCATTGATAAAGTTCTCAGCGGAGGAGCGTACCGTCTGCGCAATGCATCTGATAACAGACTCGAGCCAAACCCATGTAACGCGGCCAGACTCCAAAGATTCTACGCCTAGTGACCGAACTCAGTGTTCGTCATCTTACCTTCGTTTCTTCAATTATGTTCTCTTCACTCCTCTCTCAACCTCTTTTTATTTATCGCATACAGCTTTAAAACTATGCGGATGCTTTGATCGCTCCAGCCGCACTATGCGTGCACCCTATACCTGGGGGCTTCCTATACGGAAGCTAAATAAAACTACTTTCATGGCTTCTCGCCAGCCACATATGCGTTTTCTTTCCATATGTGCCTTTTCTTCACCATTATATGCATCTATATGAATTAAGTTTTGGCCATGCTGGGTTGCCTGGCTCTTGTGTTTATGCCCTACGTTCCCGTTAATTCGGCTAGGGCATAAGGGGAGCACCTCTGCGATTGTTACTGCCGATTGAGCCGGATGTGTACCTCAGACTGGGTGAAGCCGAAAGATAGCATTCTTAAGGGAATATTCGATCGGTGAACAAAAGATGTTTTCGTTCATTACAACGTAAATCCCCAGATGTTTTGTTTCCTACGCTTCTATTCGCAGTTTGGACATGCACACCGATGCATGCACACCCAGTGAAAGGAACCCCTAACGGAACTATTCTCGCTGGAATATGTTTCTTACTATCCATGTAATATAACATAACTAGTTGGGTACTTGTCTGTTCATGCACTTATGACCCCTACGCCTGGTTTCCACACATGCCCCGGTTTTTCATAACTACGCGGGTATTCAGATACACTCCGGACTGTCGGGTCCGGGGGCTGAAGTGAAAAGGTCCGCCATGACAAATGATTTTCAATCCGGCTACGGACTGCATAGGTCCATTTTATTACATAGTCACTTGGACTGGCTATATTCTTCTTCTATACCATCCAATAGGCTGTCCAACCTACAATCCTGTTGGGAATACTTTGCGGCTAATGCTACCTGGTCATATACCAGACTTACGGGTATGTCTTGTCCATCTGACCCAACCGGTCTAACTTCGGCCATATGGTTTGGATCAGCCTTGGTGTATCGCGTCTTCACCATGGCCCAGGCTTCCCTCGCACCTTGTCGGCAAGCTGATATCTTCCACAATCGGAAGCGCCGCCGTGCTCCTTGGAGCATCTCCACAAGCTCTCTTATGCCTCCTGGCAGGGAGGAAGACGGCCACAAGGCCTGGGCAATACCCCGCATCACCTGCCGAGCTCGCTCGTGCAGTTGTGACAGATCTTGCAGCATATCGCCTGCGGATCCGGGCATCTCCTCTTCAGGACGGCCCGTCAGCATACCTACAGACATAACTCTGTCAATACGCTTCCTCGCCGAACTGCGCTACAGTTCGTTCCAAGCACTTACTATATATGCCGCGTCGAAGCCTCTTGTTCTCCTTCACGAAATACGCCAGCTGAGCCCGAACATCTTTTAATTCGACGCTCAATCGGATATTAGCATCTTGGAGATTATTTTTCTCTTGAATAGCCTGCGTCAGCACGCGCTCGCCCGCCTTCAGCTGACTTCGGAGATGGGGCTCATTATCCCCCACAATCTTCGGATTCTCTCCGGGATTGTCTGCAGAATCTTTTGTTAGATTTCTAAACTATGCCACATAAGTAACTGGTATACATCCTCGTGTATTCCATTGTCAAAGTAATTCTTACCAGAAGAGGTCTTTTTGGATCCTTCTTATTCGACAATGGCAGCCTCCAGCTAGGTCTTACATTCCTTCAGCTCTTGAGACAGCTGGGCATTCTTCTCTACAAGAACCTATGCATACAATGAGCCTTAAATCAGTTGTGCCAACTGTTTCAAGTCTCAGGGGCTACTAGTACACATACTTATCAAATTTTCTTACCCGTATATTCTTCACATACTGGTCCGTTGCTCTGGCAAGTCCATCTTAAGCAGCGCGGATAAATGCGTCTCCGAAGTTGAAGGCATTGAACGCCTCCTCGGAAAAAATACCACCACAGAGTACGGACCGTCGACGCTGGTGATTCATGGCGCTCTCCACTTTAGAATTTATGGCGGAAAGCCTATCCGTATCCTCTTCTTGAGGACAGTTCGGTGTTGTCCCCACATCAGCCTCCACCCATGAGTCCGGTTCAGGAATACGGCTGCTTGAGGCGTGTCCGGCGGGGTCTCCGGATACAGTCCGGCAACTACTTTTTCTGCCAGGACACAATTAAAACTGTCATATCTCGGCAAAGATAATCATGGAGCATGTTTAATTCATACCTCTGCGCCAGTGTCTCAATCCTAACCGCCTTCCTCTTAAGCATGCCTTGTCCGGACGCCCTTTGCTGATGGGCCCCGCGGGTTCCGCATGGCATCCTGATGATCGTTTCTATAAAGATGCAACATGTGCGTATAAGGTACGACATAACAAAGGAATCCTTCTCGAAAGTTAGGACCCCGACTTTACTTACGTGTGCCACAGGAAGCAGTCTGGGATAATCCGTGATGATGGCTACTAAAGAGCCACCATAGCTTGCCTGCTAGAATGTCCCGTTGATGAACTCCACGGAGATGTCCGGGTCTTCTTCAAGTCCGGGGTCGAGAGCCCGACCAGGATCCTTCGACTTTGGTGATGGGCTGTTGAACTCTTTCACGGCCTTTCTCAGTTCCTGCTTTGAAATAGCAAGGTAGATGATTATAACAAGGGAGGCAAGAATGGACAGAGTCGAGTAAAGGATAACAGCTTACCCAGCTTCGGGAGTTGTACATAGAAAATCCGTCCTGTGGTTTGATGCGGAGAAACTCCTCTTCCTCTCCTTTATACAAGTCGGACAGTATTCTCGCTAGAGCGGTGGCGGAGTCCGGAACTTTACGACCGCAGCGGGAGGCGTCGTCTTCTCCATTGAAGTGCCACATGGGTTTCCCCCTATATTGAAGTGGCTGCAATCCCCGCATTATGCATATTGACATAACTTCGGTTATTGTCAGCCCTGATTTGGCTAGGGTCTTTATCCTGTTCATCAGATAGAGGACTTCTCTGTTATCTTCCTCCTGGGGGCTCCGGGGGTGCCAGCTTTGGTGCTTCTTCAACGGGACATTGGTAAACTCAGGAAGGCCGGTCCGGACTGGGTCCAGAAGGGGAACATCATCAACATAAAACCACTCCGAAAGCCAGTCTTTGGATGCCTTCTTGGGAGTACCGGACAGGTATCCGGTCTGGGCGATGCGCCATATTTCGGCTCCGCACACTTGATATATGGATCCCTCCTGATTGCAGGGGACGAGGCAAAACAACCTCTTCCATAACTCAAAATGAGATTCACAGCCCAGAAATAGCTCGCAAAGGGCAACATAACCCGCGATGTGTAGTATGGAGGTGAGGGTAAAGTTATGCAGCTGGAGGCCATAGAACTCCAGGAGCCCGCGGAGGAATGGGTGGATTGGAAACCCGAATCCTCTTAGCAGATATGGGACAAGGCATACCCGCTCTCCCTAAGATGGGTTGGGAAATCTCTCGGCTTGCTCCCCGCCATTATAGGTGGCTAGTCTGGATTGGACGGGGACCATGTACGCAGGTGGAAGGAACCCTTGGGTCTGCAACTCTACTAGGTGACTGTGAGGGACGAAACACTTTTCCCAATCCCCTGGCTTCGAGATGGGGGAGCGAGAGGAAGAGCTGCAGCGACCGGCCATGATGGGATGGTCTCTTTCGGACGTGCTCTATGGAATGCTTGCTCAGGATAAGGTGGTGTGATTTGGATATGAGGATTCCCGTCTCTTCAAATAGAAGGTTCGCTCACAGGGTCAGGGTGGCAAATGTAAAAATGCACCGGCTCCTCGTATTTGCTCGACGCATGGAGATGGCCATTATTGAAGCACAGAGGCCGAGGAGTAAAACATTAATGGGAGGCTGGACACTGTTCGCTACGACGGGTACTCTGGATTTAGAGAAGAACCCACCTTGCAATGCCGAAGACAATTTGCGTGCCGGACTCATCGTCATTGAAGCCTGGTTCGGGGGCTACTGAGGGAGTCCTGGATAAGGGGGTATCCGGACAGTCGGACTATATACTTTGGCCGGACTGTTGGACTATGAAGATACAAGATTGAAGACTTCGTCCCATGTCCGAATTGGACTCTCCTTTGCGTGGAAGGCAAGCTTGGCGATCTAGATGATAGATCTCCTTCTCTGTAACCGACTCTGTGTAACCCTAGCCTCCTCCGGTGTCTATCACTAAAAAAAATACACTTCCGTGATGATACGTGTTTTTCACAGTAGGTCGCATATTTTTCATGCATGTACATCCATGACAAATTTATGACAGAATCAAGATAGTCATACCTGTGTTGTCGTAGAAGTGTTCCTTGACATTACCAAAATTATCATCACGGAAGTGTCCACTTCCATGACGATAAATCGCGCGTCACAGAAGTGCTTTCGTCAAGGGTGACCGACACGTGGCATCCACCGTAACGAAACGCCGTTAAGCTGTCCGGTCGGGTTTTGGATATGATAACCCGTTAACAGACCCGACCAATGGGGATTTTCCACGTGTAAAATCATCATTGGTTGGCGGAAACACGTGTCGGCTCATCGTTGGGACAGATGTCATCCAATCATTGGATAGAAGGCGCCTATGATACTTCGACACATGGCACAGCCCAACAGAGGCCTTCCTATGAAAAGGCCGGCCCGTTTGACTTGGTCAAAAGGTGGCGGGCCGGCCCATTGAAAGCCTGTTAACGGCCTGTTCGCATATAGCCCATTTATAGCCCGCTAACCCAAGGCCCTTTACGCCCTATCCGAATTAGGCCTAATAGCATCAAGTGGGCCATCCAATATGATTCCAGCCCATTTTCACTTCTAGCCCATGTATGGCCCATGACGTCTTTCGGCCTATATGAGGCCCTTTGTAATTCTTGGCCTATTAACTGCCCGTGGTGAAACTGGCCCGTAATGAACAGTGTATCACTTTACACCCATTAACGGCCCGTTATGAAACTGGCCCGTAATGAACAGTGTGTCACCTTATACCCATTAATGGCCTGTTATTCCGTTGGGCCATTTCCAGCCCATTTATCTTTCAGCCTTCTCAGAGCCCATTTATTCTTGGGCTCATTTCCAGCATTCGTTTACTTACAGTCCGTTACTGTCATTTTCTGCTTGTGGGCCAAATTCAGCCCGTGGTTACAGTCGGGCCATTTGTGGTCCGTTAATACGTTGGGCCGTTTTCGTAGCATCATCAAATTCGGCCTATTAACGATGGCCCGTTATGGTCGGCCCATGAACGAACGATTCCAATTCTAGCCCGTTTACGGCCATAATGTGGTTTGTTTGGCCCATGTTTGGCCAATCGATCATACGGCCCACATAAGGCCCATTGATGATACGGCCCGTAGAAGGCCCATTGTTTCTACGGCCCGTAGAAGGCCCATTGTTTCTACGGCCCATAGAAGGCCCACTGTTTCTAAGGCCCGTAGGAGGCCCAGTGTCACTACAGTAAATATTAGCCCATGGTTATTGTGGCCTAGTTTTAAAAAATAGGTTATTGCAGCCACTGGCAAACTGCGGAGAAAGAACTGCAATGACTACAAGCAAACAAATAAACAAGACAAGGAAATATATAAGCAAGCAACTAACGCTAGGCTATCACGGCTATTACACATATTACATCGGGTGGGCATCAAAGTTCGCCACCAGTGCAAATATAGGGAACAAAGCAGCATATCATATACACTGGTTGTCAAAGTTGGCGACTAGTGCAAATAAACGCCGGAGCAAAACAAATCCAGAACTAAAACCACCTCGGAAGATCTCAAGAAACAATATCCTGGGTACCCAAAATGCTGGCAAGATGCTTAGCAAGCTTATTAACTTTCTCTTGTTTGGCGCTTAAATCCTCCAGCGCTTGCTGTTGCACCAGGAAATATGCATCTGAATTCTGCAGGGACTTCCTCAGTCCTTCGGCTTCCTGTCGCAGCACAGCTGATCGATGTCTTTCAACTTGAAGTTAAACTCAAGAAGACGAACTGATTCAGGCAGCGAGTTCGAAGAGCTTGTGCCAGCAGTAGTGGCCAATAACTCGAACACTACATCAAGACAGGACTTTTGGGTTTCCTTACTGTCGTCAAGATAGTTTTTATCAGCTTTCTTGGAGACCAACAGGGATGTCTCACTATCTTGAACCTTATCTGCATTACTTCCTTTACCATTGGATAATGCTGTACTGTTCTCCAATATTGTGTCCGCATTCTAAAAGAGAAACAAGCAGACACATCACATGTTTACCATGTTGTATATGAAACTCATTTTGGTAAATGAGTTCAGTAGTAAAGTGGACAGGATAACAGCACGAAACAAACATATATCAATGTACCATGGTCACTTTATGGTCTATATCATTCTAGTTTTTGTTGCCAAATCAAGATAGAGACACAGTTCAAATAATATTTGTTCAAGACAAAGCAGAATGGACAGAATATGAGTGTGGGAAACTATAGAGCAATAACAACACTTGTAATGTGCATGACATGAGAACATAACTGTTTATTCAATTGAAACTGAAATCAACATAGAGCAGGTTACAACAGTAAACCAGTTAAAGAAACGGGTTTAAAACATACTTGTTGCGCCATTGGAGTTTCAATTCCATCCTTCAAATTTGAAAATAGTTGGTATGAGTAAATACAGTAATGCAAGGGCAAAGGAGTATGAACCATAGCTACAGAACCTGAGCTAAGAACAAATCTTCTTCTCCTTTAAGCGTTGAGTTATGATTCGGAGTGGTGGTTCTCGTGTTTTGGGCACTGCAGTTCCCTTACTAACTGCTCGTGTTTGGGTGCCCTATGGTGGAGATGGTGCTGTGTCAACTAGAACTTGGTTACTATCTGTCGGGGTTGGGGTTAGAAGGGGTGTAGCTGGTTCTCTGTCCAACTGGGTAGGGGTACAATCTGTGAGAGTCTGGGTTATGTGTGGTGGATCTGGTCCTTGGGCAAGTACAACCGTGGTTCTATCTGCATCAACTAGTAGCACTATCTTTTCTGAAGATCGTGTTGTTACTCCCTTAGATACTGCCATCACCCTCTCCAATTCAAATGGCTGATAAACAAGAAGAGTAATTGAAAGTATAGACATTGTATGATAGACAGGTGCAATGGATAGTGGGGAATGAAAGTGGGCATGAAATAATTCGTATTTATGTTGTCTAACTAAACAGGATAGCATGACACAATTCACATTATGATGGCTAACTAAAATAATGGACATACATAGTTCAAAATATGAGACTATGTAAACAGGATGACATGATATAACTATATAATGTGTTTGTTAAATAGGTTGGCATGCCATAATTCACATATATTCACGGATAGGATGCCATAATTCAAAATATGATGACTGTAAACACTAAATAGGATGAGATGATATAACTATATGATGTCTTTATTAAATGGGTTGCCATGCCATAATTCAGATAGATGATGTGTATGTACTATGTAAACATGATGGCATGATATAATTCAAATATATGATTTATATAGTAAGCAAGTAAGCAGATGACAATCCATATATGATGTAAAAACTAAGCAATGCAAGACAACATGCATGACATGGGTAATATAACCCTGCCAAGTTTGAGCATAGACCTCAGGGGGAGATAGGACTGGTCATCAGTCTCAGAATCCTCCTCTGAGGAGCTCTCTGTATCCAGCAAGATGTCTGCTTTAGTAGGTAGCATTGTCTGCTCTGAATACCTTGTTTTCACTCCAGATACTTCCATCACCGCTTCAAATGGCTGATGCACAGGAAGAGTAGTTGAATATACAAACGTTGTCGACAAATGGAACAGGTAATACAAAAAAATGATAGCATGATATAATTCACATACATGATGATTGGCTAAACAGCATGGCATTGCATAATTCACATATATAATGCCTTTGCAACAAGATAGCATTGTATAATTCACATATATAATGTCTTGCAACAAGATGGCAATGCATAATTCACATATATGGTAATTAGACACTGAACAGGTGGCATTCACACAAAGCATGTCTAAACTAATCAAATGACATAGCAATCCGAGACACCATACGCACGATATGAGCAACATAACCCTGCCAAGTTAGAGCATACACCTCGGGGGGGGGATAGGACTAGTCATCTGTCTCTGAATACTCCTCTGAGGAGCTATCCGTAACCAACGAGATATGCGCTTCGTCAGATAGCATAGTCTGCTCTGAAGACCTTGTTTTCACTCCAGAATTTGCCATCACCGTGTCAAATGGCTGATGCACACGAAGAGCAGTTGAATGTACTAACATTTTTGACAAATGTAATATGTAACGGAAAAAAAGGATGGCCTGATATAATTTACATATAAGATGACTGGCTAAGCAGGATGGAATTGCAAAATTCACATATATGATGCCTGGCTAAACAAGATGGCATTGCATAATTCACGTAAACGATGAATAAACTAAACAGATGGCATTCGCACAAACGATGTCTAAACTAAGCAGATGACATATTTGATATATAAAGTGAGCAATGCAAGACACCATATGCATGATATAACCAACATCAGCATGCAAGTCAGAGCGAAGACCTCAGGGGGTAAATAGGAATTGTCTTCTCCTTCTGAATCCCCCTCCGAACAGATATCTTCCTCTCGATTACAATTTGAAATGCGTGGAGGGGGGGCTGCCTTTGCGCCTACCATGGAGCGACGTCTGCATGAAATTTTATTGCTACGCAAGGCTCGTCTCTTTTGCTCTACATGTTCAGTTCCATTGTTTACAATAACTGTCATGCATAGGAATAAAACATAGTGAGATTATGTAAGGAGTGCATGCAGAAATCCAGAGTGATGGTAGCAACCTATGGATAGACCCAAAACCAATAATAGCAGGTAGATAATTGCTTTAGTTAAAAAATACAGATAATGGCTTCTTTACTATTTGTTTCCCACCCAACATGAAACTCATAGTAGACATCAGAAATTAACCAGGTAGTAGATAGATACTATTGACCCTTAGTTTGGAGCTGACTCAGAGTCTAATCGGTGAATAGGGCGATAAAGTAGCATGTAATATTGAGCGATGCATAACGTAAGCAGACACGAAAGAGTGCGACCTCTCTTGCGGACCCGTGTAGTCCTCGAGGTCATCTGCTCGGTTGATGATGGTAATGCAGTTTTCATGGCTGCCGGCGGCGGGGAAGATCTGAGGCGGTGAAAGACAGTCTGGAGGCCGGATCCCTACTGTGCTGGACCCTTCTGTCGTTGGAAGAGCTGAGTTGGGGTGGACGACGGTGCAGTAGGAGCGGGACAAACCACGCAAGGTTTTCTTTGACAACTATCTGTAAGAGAAGTAATTCTGTAAGGGCTCGTTTGAGTTGGAGGATTCCAACAATGCAGGGATAGGAAATAGACAGGAATAGGATAGGAATGCACGTGCAAAACAGAGAATTTAAAAACACAGGATTTCTGCCAATCTGGGTGTTTGATTCACAACAATTGGAAGATCATAGGATGCAAAGAAGCATGGTGAGATTAAGTCAAACCACAAGAAAATGTACGATTATAATGCTATTATGCTACTATATCTTAGACTTGTGCTTCATGAATAGGAATTTGAAAAGGAGGACAAGTGAAAATTAAATTCCTACGTTTTTTCTTTCAAGGAGACACTAAAGGAACAAATCTGTGTGCTCAGTGGACAATATATATAACATGTAGAGTAAAAAAGAGATGCAACAAGTGTACAACCTCTTTGGCGAAGCCATGTCGATCTCAGCGTGATTGGGTTGTCCGGTGAGGATGCTCCGGCTGACTTTGCTGTCAGAGGAGGCAAAGAAGATCTTAGGCGTCTGGAGATGGAGCCCGAGGTACTGCTCCGATGTGATGGATGGTTTCGTCGTTGGAGCAGCTCCGGTGAGTTGTACGATGATGAGGCTAAAGCAGGACAAGAGAGTCAACGAACAACGTTAACCTGAGTGGAATTCTAATAACATCTCCAATACATGACGTAAAATACATAACCACAAAGTGCTAGAAGTAAAATACATCAGCCGCTCATATCTGAACTTAACTGTCGAAATTGAATTTAACTGTCGAAACTGAACTAAACTGTCGAAACTGAACTTAACTGTCGAAACTGAATTTTGCAGTCGAAACTGAATTTTTCTGTCGAAACTAAATTTTGCTATCGAAACTGAACGCACTAGCAAGTTGAGGCTACACGTCGTTTGACTGACTTTTTCATCTCTGGTCAGTCGATTTTGCAGCCGTTGGATACAAAATCAAGGGTTTGCGGTTCATCTTCAACCTCCACCCCCCTGAGCCGCCAGCCACCACCGGCCAAACAGCAACCCCCTGCCGCCCACGACCGGCGGTGCGCCGCCCTGCCCGCCCCGAAAACACTCCCCACCGCCAGTTCGCCGCCGCCCCGGCCATCCCTCTAGGCCCCCCCGTGCCGAGCTTTTTCTCCGGCGATCCCCACGCCACCACCCCGCTACCGTCGACAACCACCGCCCCCACCCTGAACCTTAAGATAGATAGTGGGGTACCTCTCTAGTGAGACCCCTCCCCACTACGGCTGGTTCTTCCTTCACCCCGGCGAGCCCCCCTCCCCTGAAAATCGACTGACCCAAAAGTCGATTCAGTCGACTGAAGTGTAGCTAAATCGGAGCAGCATTGCAAGCAAGAGCAAGAGCGAGAGCAACAATGCGAGCAAGAGCAATAGCAATAGCAAGAGCAAACCAGGTAGGGGACCGAGAGCAAGAGTAGAGCAGCAGCGCGAGCCAGAGCTAAAGCAGCAGTAGCTCCTACTGATGTGGACGTCGCCGACGAGGGAGTGGCCGGCGACGCCGCTGTGCATGGAGCCACACCATGTCGGCTCGGGACCGAGCGCCGGCAGCACCGTGAGATTGAATCAAGAAGAAAAGCGGTGATTAGTGTACAGCCTCTTTGGTGGCGCCGATTAGGCCGCAGCTTCATCCGAGGAAACGGCGATGATGATGCTCTTCCGGTGCTGCAGGTGAAGACGGCGGTGTGGGAATGGAGGTGGTGCGAAAGACGAGGGGAACATCGAGGCCGCTCCTTGGAGGTGCAGGGCGGGGTGGCTGAACCGGCGGGACCACGAGATCGATGACGGATCCTCATCCGGAATGGTGGATGAGGGACGTCTAGGTGTTGCTGTGGACGACGTCGTCAGGGAAGAGGCTCCGGCTGGGTGGCGAACGGAGCAGGGTGTGGGGCTTCGTCACGGGTTTTCGCAACCTCAGTGTATGAATGGGTAAGCGGATGGGATGGCAGTGGGGAACCATGGCTTAGGGATGCGCTTGTCCGAAATGTGGGGTAAGTTATGAAAGTACCCCCACCAACACTACAAGAAATATGTCAACTTGTGACCACCACTATTGGTCACTGAATGGTCACTGTTTTCAATTTGTGACCTTTTAGTGACCAAAAGCATAAGGTCAAAAGCTGGCCGTCATTAACTGACTATCACGACCTTCCTTCTGGAATGGTCGTAGACGTTTATGACCAAAAAAAGGTCATAGATTTAACGACCAATTATTTTGGTCACTAGCAATCCTACCACACCACGTCAGATCCACCGTGGCAAGCTGACGTGGCAGAATTACGACCAAATGAAAAAGTCATAAAATAGAATCAACCCGGTCCATTTCAGCCGTCTACATGGGCCAAGCCCAATAATTCGGCCCATTTAATTTGTTTTCTCTTTATTTTGCTTATGTGCATGGGCCTAGCCCAATAATTTGGCCTTTTATTTTCTGGGAATGGAGCCTTTTTCTGATGATTTTTTTATAGTCCACTATTGTTTTGGGCCACAGCCTTTTTAATATAGTTCGAATTTGGGCCTTGGCCTTTTTATTTTCTATTATGCAGCCTTTTATAAAAAAAATTCTTACAGTCATTTCTTTTTTTAGGCCCAAGCCTTTTTGGTCTAATTCTTGTTTGGGCCTTGGCCTTTTTAGAGCCCAGGTTCTCATTTTGCATAACTATAAATAGAAAGGCCTAGGTGCACAAGTGATCCACAAGCCTAGGTGCACAAGTGATCCACATAACTTCACAGAAAATAAACACAGGTTCACGGCTCCACAGGTTCACATCAAGTGATCACATAACTTCACAGCTCCCAGGTTCAAACAGCAAAATGCAACAAAATGCAACAGCTCAAGTACCTCAGCTCAGCTCAATTCAAAATGCACAGGTTCACAGCTCAACTACCTTAGCTCCATGTTCACAGCTCAAAGACAAAGAGGTTCAAAGACAAACTGCACAACCATCAAACTGCCTTAGCTCCAAAGAGAGCCATCAAGTGGGCTAACTTCTCTTCCTGTTCTTGAGACTTCTTGCGCAGCAGCTCAAGTTCCTTGTCGCGTGCAGCTTCAGATTCTGCCGCCTTCATCCTGATTGCCGCCAATTCTTCTTGCACCACTTCAACTTGAAGCTCGGACCTCTCCAGCTTCTGCTCAAGGTCACGAACATGAGCAGCCACTTCAGCAGTTGCTTTGTGGGAGTTGTTCCTAGATGACTGGATCCCAACATTCGTAAGGAATGTGCTTTGCTTGACAGATTTCAACAGCACTTCTTTGACAATTTGAATAGTAGACTTTGGCTCTTCACCTTCTGGTATCGACGTGTCCTTCATTTTTTTTCATCCCAATCTAACATATGGAGGAAAATGATAGGCATTAGTGGAGAAACCAAACCAGCACGCATATGGGTTATTTGAAGTAACCAAACCAGCACAGAAAATCTATACAAGAAGATGATGACTAGTGACCTGGAGACATGCAATTGGAACAATATGATCGCTTCATTAAGCCTAGAATGGTGGTTCTATATAAGATGGCTTCCCGACTAACATTCAGATCAAATTTCATCATATCATAAAAAATGCAACAAATAGCTACATCAAGTTCTGATATCTTTGTTGAACTATCAAACAGCATCAAAGCATGGAACACAGCGTGTGTGAATCAAACAGCATGGAACTATCTTCATTAAGCTGTTCTGATATCTTCATTAAGCCTAGCATGGAACTATAAGCATGGAACTATCAAACAACATCAAAGCATGGAACAACATCAAAGCTGGCTGTGAATCAAACAGCATCAAATCATCAAAGCATCAAACAACATCAAAGCTGGCTGTGAATCAAACAGGGCATGGACAAAGCATGGAGTGACTTACTATAGCAGTCTTGTCTGGCTCCGAAAACCCGTGCTTCTAGCTGTTGTGGGTGGCCTTAAACAAGTCAGTCGCAGACAGCTCCTCACCCTTATGCTCTTCTTTTGAAATGTTTTTCAACAAAAATCAAAATGTTATTCAGCAAGAATAAGAAATGTTATTCAACGAGGATCAAACAGTAAGGTCTCTAGAGAAAAGTTTTCAAAGTGGCAAAAATGTGTGATGTGTAGTGCCTGGAACCAGTTCTCTGATTGTACATGACTTTTTCTCGATTCATCTTGTTCGACACATAGGTTTCCTACAAAAAAGCATACTGTCAGCATGATCATGTGCAGAACATAAAGCATCAAACAAAGCAGAGACAAACCTTGTGTCTTGGGGTAGACCACATCTCCACCAGAGTTTGCCATTCACCATCCGTCAGATCAGGCACCGGAGACTTAATGTTGACTTTATTTGCAGCTACGGTATCAAAATACTTCTTCTTGATCTGATGGCATCTGTTCTTTGATTTTTTCTGCATAATATCTTTGCACGCGGTCTTGATGGTCTCTGAGTCCGTGTTCATCTCAAAATTTGCCTACCAAGAAAGCAAACAAGGTAGGAACAATATTAGTGATCATGCATAGGTGTAACAGAAAATAGATAGCACATTAACTATGAAACAAGTAGCTTACAGCAACTTTCCCAATGTTGTTCTCCAATAGACTAGCATTTTTTGTAAAGCTTGAACTGAGGAAGAACCAGAAGATGGCTTCTTGCAACGAGTCCACACTCAGAAGCAACCTTTGCTGACTGCAGAGGCTTCTCTGGACGCTTCATCCCTTAGACAATTTGGATAGGCGCCTTGCTACCAAGCGACTTGGTGATCCTCTCTAGCCCTTTACCCTTTCTAAGTCTAGTCTTAGTAGTCATTGCATCTGAAAATGAAATTGAACTCATAAATTAGAATAGAAATAGACAAATGCAGGAATCAACAAAAGCATACATGATCATTCCATTTGGAAAATGCACTAGTAAAAGATAGCATTGCAAAGGTCAACTTGCCTGATTGAAGCACAAGCTGCTGTTCTTCTTCATTGATGACATCATTCCTATCAATAGAAGGTGCAACAGGGCTGAGGTCTGTGTGGACAGTGCCTGCTTCATCAATGTAGATGGTTCCTCCTACATCTAGGCAGACAGTGCCACTTCCATCCATGCTGAGAGTGGTTCCTTCATCCATGGGCGGCAACTCATCACCCGTTTGCACCAAGGTCTCAGAGTCCATGCGCAGCAGACTTTCCTGATGGTCCGTCGCAGTCGCCATCTTTGCTTTCTGCCTTGTGACTCTATCAAGGGTAGGTTCATCAGGTTCCAGGATCCTCTTTTTTGTCCTGGAGTTGGGGCCATCACCCTTCCTGGAGGCATTGCAGCAGATGTTTCTGAGCTCTTCTTCTTATTGCTGATTGTCTTCTTAACACCAGGCCTCTTTGTCCTAGATTCCTTCAGTTCCTCGTATAAACAGCACGGAAAAAACATTAAATCACAAGAGAAATATGTGAGCACAAGAAATAACATAGCATAAAAGAACCCCAGCCCTCCAAGCAAGACAGAGTTTGCACCTTAACAGTCTTGTTCACTACAACATCGTCCACTTCCTCTCCATCAGTAACTACATCCTCCTTAGGATTGTACTCTGGGTCATCATTGATAACTCCACTACCTTCTTGAACCTCATCACTTCTACCTTCTTGTACACCATTTGTTTTCCTAATCATCGACGCTATTGCACCGATGCCAAGGGACTGGAACATCCGATTGTTCCTCATGATATTTCTAGCCCTAACCTTCTCGTACTCGGTGAGAGGCTCTTCTTTGCATGATAAAGGAAACGTAACTATTAGGTGAATGTTTGGAATGCATGGACAGACAGCCAAACATATCTTATGAAATTTTATTATCATTTAATCCAAGTTATTCAGGTAAGGAAGACCAACAGCACACAGGCACAATTAAGCTAGCTTATTCAGATTGCGGCAATACATTTCACTTAGCATATTAAGACACATATTTTATGAAACTGACAGTATAACCACAAGGAGCAAGTTGCATACCAATGGTTGGCCTCATGTTTGACCTTGTTATCCTTGCCATGGATGATCTTGAGGTGGTGCTTGCAAAATAGAATAAACAACAATCAGATACAACAGGGATAAAGTAAAATGATGCACTTGTATCAATAAAGGAAAGCATTTGGACCATCATGCACATACATGTAATACATGTGAAACAAACTTGACGAATCAACAATACAGTGATCTAGTGTTATTAATTAAGCAAACATGTAAGTGCACTAAACAAGCATGCATGTACACTAGTAGCAAGTAAGCAAAGTGCATAAGTGCTACTAATACAAGCAAGCAAGCAAGCAAAGTGCTACTGATAGAAACAAGGAAGCAATAAAGGAAATTGAAGAGAAGCAAGCAAGTACTATTGATATAAACCCTAATTAATAAGCAAGCAAGTAGCTACTTCTCCAAGTTATACTGATACTAGCAAGTACTGCTGATGGAAACCCTAATTAAGCAAGTATGCTAGCAAGCAAGCAACATGAACTAGTGATAGCAAAGTGCTAATGATAGCAAACCCTAGTAGTGCTACTGATAGCAAAGTGCTACAAGCAATCAAGTACATGTTGATACAATCCCTAGTTGCAAGCAAGCAAAGTGCATAAGAGCTACTAATACAAGCAAGCAAGCATGAAAAGTGCTACTAACAGAAACAAGCAAGCAAGGAAGGAAATTGAAGCAAGGTTTTTGAGTCGCCGAGTCAAGCCAAGTCACCAAGGCTGTGGCTAGTGGCTTGCTGGCTTGAGTCAGTGACTTGGATTGATTAGTCGCCCCAAGTCGCCATGGCACAACAGTACATAGAGCAGCAGAGCACATAGATATACATCAGCAGCAGAGCACATATATAGCAGAGAAAATATACTACATCTAAGCATAGCACATATAAAGCCCACCCCGCGCTCTCTTTCCTTCCCCAATCCCCACATGATCACATATACATCATGTGGTAAATCTGACAACGTCTCGTGCTAGTATTAGTACAGCAAATGGTCTACAATATCTGATTGGTACTGTGACAACACTATCAGGTACACCATGAATGGCAGATGGACTTAATCATTTAGTATTAGTATAGCTCGCAGGAATGGCAATGTCTCATGCTAGTATTAGTATAGCTCACAGGAATGGCAGATGGACTTAATCATTTAGTAATGAACACCATGAATTAACTAGACCAACCCAGAGAGCATATATCACACCTAAATGAACTACTCTAGTAGTACAGTGAGCAGAAAGCTTTCTATATGTAAACCAAAGCATGGCAGGAGCTCACAGGATAGAAACCAAACATGAATGGGAACCTACAAACCCTAGATAGCATGGGAACAACAACTACAGAGCTTTAGATTTAGTGGTGACCATAATCAAGAACAAATAACAGAGTGCCGCAGCAAGCAAAACAAATCGAACACCCAAAAAGAATAACATCCTTGTTCTAGCAAATACAAAACAGAGAGAAGGCTTCAAAGGAAGATTTCTCAAAGAACATGTACCATTTCTTCGAAGATGCAAATGGATATCAATACTTCACACAATGGCACAACAATTACAACACAATAGCTTACTCCAGGTTCTTATTTAACTCAGGAAGTGGCACTAAACTAGCCAAGTAAATTTAAAAGGAATATGCAATCCAAAACTTTAGTACCTGCTAGGGATTCCAAAGATAAAACTACTACATCATGTTAACTATTAGTATGGCTACAAACAACCTCTTACAAACATCAACTTCAATCTCATCAAGCAAGCAAATCGCTATGACTACAGATTAACAAAGCATAACAAGGATTAACAAAGCAAATGGCTCTGAAGTAATACACTATGACAAGTAAAGATTAACAAAGCATAACAAGGATTGGCAATAGAGGGAGTGGGATATGGAGATGGACAAAACCTGCTTTTGTGGTAGCCGTGCTTGAGCTCCTCCTCCTGATGCTGCTCAATGACCTACATGACAAACAAGGCCATGGATGAGCTGCCACAGGTCATCCACATGACAACACAAAACATCAAGCAACGACATTGACAGGGATGCAAAATCAAAATAGAGCATACAAAATCTAGATTAAAGAACCACCTCCCCACAAAACCCTAACCCCATGAATCCATCCCCATCTCAAAATCACATTACCAACGACATGAAACCTAACCCCATGAACCCATCCCCATCCCTATCCCCATGAGGCCTTGTTCGTATACTCCCTCCCCCACGAGGTTTGGGGCCCAACCCCCGTGGATCCACGGGGATCGCCCCCCGCCTCGATGTGACCCCGGCCCATCTGTTAATGCATATTCGGTTAAGCCTGGCATGGGTCCGTTCCCTGACTGATACCCCTCCGGTCTTCGCGAAATGCACGGGGAAAAATCATCGTCTCGCCACCCGCGGAATGAAACCCCAAGCGACCTGAGGGAGCTCTCGCTTGCGGCGCAGCCCAAAGCGTACTCGTTCTGTGCTTGCTGAGGGGTCAACCGAACATGATCTGTTGAGGGACGGATTTAGGAGATATGGGGTTTAATCCGTGCAGGGATTGGGTGACGGTGTACGGATCACCCGATCCCTGGGTGGATTGAATCTTCTAGGGGGTTGGTCCTCTGCCTACCAAACAAGGCCTAAAGAAGAACCCTAACCACCAGGAGATCCTAACCCTAACCATCAGGAGATCTTAACCCTAGAAGATGCACCATGAGATCCACCGAACCACCAGAAAATCCGAACCATAACCATCAGGATATCCTAACCCTAGAACATCGAGGGGAGTACCTGTCATCGTGTTGTAGATGATGCAGCGGTGGCTCCTGTCGGAGTCGTCGCTTGCGTCTACCATCTTGTCGCCACCGTCGTCGATGTAGAGGAGCGGAGCGACGATTCGTCGTCGGGGAGTAGAGCAGGGTGGGGCGGAGCAAAGAAGGAAGGGCTAGGGTTGCGGGGTGGGGAGAGGGG
>NC_041389.1:650918128-650968476 GCF_002162155.2 Triticum dicoccoides
CGCGGCATGGAGCGGGACAGCGTGAAGCAGCGGGGCGGCGTGGAGCAGGGGAGGGGCGGCGGGCCGGAGCTGGGTTCATTGGCATGGAGGTGGGTTCAGCGGCGGAGGTGGGTTGCGGGATGGGGAATGGGGAGTGGGATAGGGTTGCGGGCAGGGAGGGGAGATTTTGGGAGGGGAGGGAAGGGGATCCATCGTGTTAGTGGGAGGGGGAGTGGTGGGACCCGCCTGGTAGTGGGAGAGGGAGTGGAGGGAGATTTTGGGAGAGGGAAATTTTCGTGGAGGGAAAAATTTGGTGTGGGAGGGAAATTCTTTTGGGTTTGGGGGTAGAAAAAAATAGGTTTTTTTGTTAACTTTGTGGAAATCATGGTTAAAATCATACTGAGTAGCTCAAGAAAACGCCGGTATTGCAAGTTTAGTATTGTTGCTAGTTGGTAGGCCACATTTGATGATGTGACACGGAGGTCTCCCATTTTTTTTGATATTTTTGAATTTTTTACGTTGTTTTCAAAAACCGGCGGATTTCGTCGTGGCGGCCGTCCGTGGCTAGGGTTTGAGCCATGAAAATCTGTTGTCGATTCTGTGATGAAATGCCTACCTGTGAAGCTAAAAAGCATTTTTAGTGGAAATAACGGGCAAGCTATGGAGGAACCGCAGTTCAAATTACAGCCGGTTCCAGCTGAATCGACCGAAGGTGGTCTGAATTGCCGGGAGTAGCTACGAGGGTCGGAAATGCATGCTTTTTGGTGACCGTCCGTAAAATAGGGTCTACTTTGAGATAGACATGGAATGGCGCCGTTTGGGGTGACCCTCCTTGTAGCCGCTTCACGAAAAACGCATGTCTTTAGCATTCAAAAAATTAAAAACGGTTTTTCTTGTTAAACAAGTTGGAACCTCGCTTTGGCAACATTGTTTGCCATCACAAGACGGAGGCATGCGCCAAATTTGGGCATATTATCAGAAACTATTCAACGGATACGGCCATATCGTTGCTAGTTTGGCTTGAAAGCCATGAATCTTCGTTCATGGTAGGTCGTTTTTGAGAACACTTTTTCAAGAAATCGTCGGTATTGCAAGTTTAGTATTTTTCTAGTTGGTAGGCCACATTTGATGATGTGACGCGGAGGTCTCCAGTTTTTTTTTATTTTTTTTAATTTTTTACGGTGTTTTCAAAAACCGGTGGATTTCGTCGCGGCGGCCGTCCGTGGCTAGGGTTTGAGCCGTGCAAATCTGTTGTCGATTCTGTGATGAAAAATGCCTAGATGTGAAGCTAAAAAGCATTTTTAGTGAAAATAACGGGCAAGCTATGGAGGACCCGCAGTTCAAATTCCATCCGGTTCCAGCTGAATCGATCGAAGGTGGTCTGAATTGCCGGGAGTAGCTACGATGGTCGGAAATGCATGCTTTTTGGCGACCATCCGTAAAATAGGGTCTACTTTGAGATAGACATGGAATGGCGCCGTTTGGGGTGACCCTCCTTGTAGTCGCTTCACAAAAAACGCATGTCTTTAGCATTCAAAAAATGAGAAACGGTTTTTCTTGTTAAACAAGTTGGAACCTCGCTTTGGCAACATTGTTTGCGATCACAAG
Organism: Triticum dicoccoides; assembly: GCF_002162155.2. NCBI lineage: Eukaryota > Viridiplantae > Streptophyta > Magnoliopsida > Poales > Poaceae > Triticum > Triticum dicoccoides. The sequence continues at coordinate 650,919,716 of NC_041389.1, forward strand.
ATGGAGGCATGCGCCAAATTTGGGCATATTATCAAAAACTATTCAATGGATGCGCCCATATCGATGCTAGTTTGGCTTGAAAGCCATGAATCTTCGTTCATGGTAGGTCGTTTTTGAGAACACTTTTTCAAAAAAACGTTGGTATTGCAAGTTTAGTATTTTTGCTAGTTGGTAGGCCACATTTGATGATGTGACGCGGAGGTCTCCCATTTTTTTTATTTTTTTTTGAATTTTTTATGGTGTTTTAAAAACCGGTGGATTTCGTCGCGGCGGCCGTCCGTGGCTAGGGTTTGAGCCGTGCAAATCTGTTGTTGATTCTGTGATGAAAATGCCTACCTGTGAAGCTAAAAAGCATTTTTAGTGAAAATAACAGGCAAGCTATGGAGGACCCGCAGTTCAAATTCCATCCGGTTCCAGCTGAATCGACCGAAGGTGGTCTGAATTGCCGGGAGTAGCTACGAGGGTCGGAAATGCATGCTTTTTGGCGACCGTCCGTAAAATAGGGTCTACTTTGAGATAGACATGGAATGACGCCGTTTGGGGTGACCCTCCTTGTAGCCGCTTCACGAAAAACGCATGTCTTTAGCATTCGAAAAATCAAAAAACGGTTTTTCTTGTTAAACAAGTTGGAACCTCACTTTGGCAACATTGTTTGCCATCACAAGACGGAGGCATGCACCAAATTTGGGCATATTATGAGAAACTATTCAACGGATGCGGCCATATCATTGCTAGTTTGGCTTGAAAGCCATGAATCTTCGTTCATGGTAGGTCGTTTTTGAGAACACTTTTTCAAGAAAACGCCGGTATTGCAAGTTTAGTATTTTTGCTAGTTCGTAGGCCACATTTGATGATGTGACGCGGAGTTCTCCCATTTTTTATTTTTTTTTGAATTTTTTACGGTGTTTTCATAAACCGGCGGATTTCGTCGCGGCGGCCGTCCGTGGCTAGGGTTTGAGCCGTGCAAATCTGTTGTCGATTATGTGATGAAATGCCTACCCGTGAAGCTATAAAGCATTTTTAGTGAAAATAACGGGCAAGCTATGGAGGACCCGCAGTTCAAATTCCAGTCGGTTCCAACTGAATTGACCGAAGGTGGTCTGAATTGCCGGGAGTAGCTACGAGGGTCGGAAATGCATGCTTTTTGGCGACTGTCTGTAAAATAGGGTCTACTTTGAGACAGACTTGGAATGGCGCCGTTTGGGGTGACCCTCCTTGTAGCCGCTTCACGAAAAACGCATGTATTTAGCATTCAAAAAATGAAAAATTGTTTTTCTTGTTAAACAAGTTGGAACCCCGCTTTGGCAACATTGTTTGCCATCACAAGATGGAGGCATGCGCCAAATTTGGGCATATTATCATAAACTATTCAACGGATGCGGCCATATCATTGCTAGTTTGGCTTGAAAGCCATGAATCTTCATTCATGGTAGGTCGTTTTTTAGAACACTTTTTCAAGAAAACGCCGGTATTGCATGTTTAGTATTTTTGCTAGTTGGTAGGACACATTTGATGATGTGACGTGGAGGTCTCCCATTTTTTTGAATTTTTTACGGTGTTTCCAAAAACAGGCGGATTTCGTCGCGGCGGCCGTCCGTGGCTAGGGTTTGAGCCGTGCAAATTTGTTGTCGATTCTGTGATGAAATGCCTGCCTTGTAGCCGCTTCACGAAAAAACGCATGTCTTTAGCATTCAAAAATTGAAAAACGGTTTTTGAAAATTTTATGGTGTTTCCAAAAACCGGCGGATTTCGTCACGGTGGTCGTCCGTGGCTAGGGTTTGAGTCATGTTTTTAGCATTCAAAAAATGAAAATTATATTGTTTCATACATGAGCTTGCACAAAAACCCATAATTTTATCTTTCATCCATGAGCATGCATGAAAATTTTCGATTCCCATCAATTACCAAAGTAAATATTCATTGTTAAGAAATTGAAATGTTTAGATGACATTGTCATACAACATCCATGAGCATGCACAAAATTAAACCTGACATACTTAACATTGACATGTTCAGATTACACTAACAAGCTTAAACCTAAGATGCTTAACATTGCCACTTCATTTTCTAAACATCTTCACTCCTCCTTCTTCTCCTTCATCAACCTGATGCGCTTAGAGTGGCGAATCCCAATGCGGATGTACTCCTCTACCACAATTGGCATGGTCATGTCACCCAGCTGTGGAATCGCCGGCGCCACTACCATAGCGAGGTCATCGTTAGGCACCACCATCGCGAGGTCAGCGTCAGGCACCACAATCGCGAGGTCGTCGTCAGCCACCACCATAGCAGGGTCATCATCAGCCACCACCATAGCAGGGCCGTCGTCAGCCACCACCATAGCAAGGTCGTCGTCAGCCACCAGCATAGCAAGGTCTTCATCCCCGCTCTGCTCCTCTTCTTGCCCACTCCGCTCCTCGTCATCCCTGCTGCTGCTCCCATTGCCTGGCCAAATGCAACAAAGTGTGAACATGGTGTTGTCATCGTGCTGGTAGAGGAAGCCAAAAGGACAGGAAGAAGAGAGGCAGAGAGCTTACTGGCATCGTCGTCGTGCTGGTAGTACATGCAGCACATGGTGTTGTCGAACATCTTCACGGTGAACATGGCGTCGCCATCGTAGCGGAAGACAAGGAAGTACCCGAGCTGTAGCTCATGGGCGCGGGCGAAATGCTCCCAGCCGGGCCCTAGGTACATGTGGCCTTCACCATCAAACACCACCAACATGTCCCACAGCCTGTGAAGCCCGATGTCGGCCTCCCGCAGCTTCACTTTGTGGGGCTTACGGCCGGCGAGCATCTTCGCAAACTTGTCAGGCAGCCTCTGCAGTGAGGGTCAAGCAGTGGTTAATTGTGGCAATCAAGCACTAGATAGCAGAGTGATGATAAAGAAATGAGTGATGATAAACGTACCTGCCTACTGCAAGATTTCTCAGTTACGATCTCGAAGAACTCGAAACCTTCCAAGCCAGCCATCTCACTTCTCTAAAAAGCAGCATTGTAAATTAAACAACAGGACTGGACAGAAATAGGAAACAAGCACTTCAAAACAGTAGAATAATTACTATATGTGTTTGCTAGGGCCTCAATTTGCAATACTACTATAAATGGCAATGGCCTCAATTTTCTCCTACTATAAACAAGCACATCAACATCAATAGCATAGTAAACTAACAGAGCAACAACAACATCATCAGGTGACCACCAACATCAACAACACTAAAATCTACTATAAATTGACCAGAACACAACAATATGAATTGACCAGAACCATATCTATTATAAATGGACCAATAGTGTATAGCAAAACAACAGTTTCAATATTCCAATAGAAAGAAGTGTCTGGTTTATCAAGCACAGCAAAACAACAGTGTGATTGAAGAAAATTATAGCAGGAAATACTTCATGCATCATCAAGAGATTATGATCATTTCTGACACTAGCCTTTCTCAACCTTTTGAGCTAGCATGATCACATTACATGATGCACACATATGCAAACTTCTATGAATATAACATCAAAACAGAAAAAACAAGAGACCAAGAAAATCTTAGCAGTGCAAACACCTAGATAGAATTGTATTTGTACACATCAGAACATAAGCACCAACATAGCAGTGCTTAGCATGATCACATTGCATTTGTACACCTACATAGCAGTGCTTAGCCACTCGGGTAAAACATAACAAAAAGAAAAACAAATTAGAACACACTAGTGTCTCACTGCCTCATAATGCTCATACTTGCTACATATCAAATGGCACAAAACATTCTACAACTCATACCAAGTGTCTCATACATATGTACTTATCTAATTCCTTAACTGAATCCTTAACTGAATACTTGACAAAAACCCTTAACTAAATAATCCTTAACTGAATAATCCTTGACAGCATACTTCCCACTCTTATCAAAAGGCACAAAGCATACTTGACAGCATAATCCTTAACTGAATCAATTCCCACTAATCAAACCCTAATCTAATCCAACCCTAATATAATCTAATGTAGTCCCAATCAAACCCTAACCAAATAAAACCCTAATCTAATCCAATCCCTATCTAATCAAATCCAATCTGGGCAACGGCAAGAACCCTAATCTAACTAGTAGTAGAAAACTAATCCAACCAGGAAGGAGAGAGAGAGGAAGGATTCATACCTCGGGAGAGAGAGGAAGGAGTCGGCGGTGGTGGGAGAGGAAGGAGTCGGAAGCGGTGGGAGAGGAAGGAGCCGGCGGCCGTGGGGAGGCCGGCGGTGGGAGAGGAAGGAGTCGGCGGCAGTGGGCGGCATCGTCAATGGAGAGGAGGAGCGGGTCGAGTGGTGAGGAGAAGTGGGGAAAAGAGAGGGAGCGGGTCCACTTATCAGCAAGTTCTGTGTTTGCTACGTGACTGGTTTGATATATTGAAAAGGGTGGGCAAAACATGTGAAACAACAGCCTCTTCCTAGCCCAGTGGTCGAAACACAGTGAAATAAGCGCCAGGTCGTGGGTTCGAGCCCCCGCGCACGCATATTTTTGGTAGCTTGGGTACAATAGCAAAATGGCCCACTTGTCAGCGAGTGGGTCGAGTACCCACTTGTCAGTGAGGTGTGTGCTTGATACTTGACTAGTTTGATATATTTAAAAGGGTTGGCATAGAGTGGAAGAACAGTAGTCTCTTCCTAGCCCAGTGGTAGTAACATAGTGAAACAAGCGCACGATCGTGGGTTCGAGTCCCCGCAGACGCATATTTTTTTGCTCACAAATGGAGCCGCGTGTGGGATCAGACGGCCTGTCTGATGGAGCGCGCCCATGTTCAGTTGCAGCGAAATTCAGTTAAACCAACATCTTCAGTTCTGACCAAAATTCCGTTAAAATAGCATCTTCAGTTCAAACAAAAAACTACTAGACAACATTCATTTTGAACTAAATAGTTCTGACCAAAACTTAAACTAAATGATCACCAAAACTTGAACTAAATAGTTCAAAAAATCTTTTGTATGATCACCAAAATATTGCAATCTTTTGCATTACAACATTCTGAGCACAACAGCTCCATGCCATCAGAACACAACTTGTAGATCGCCAAAATTTGAATCTCCATCAGTATAAAACTTCATTTTGCCATAACTCCATGCCATGAGAACACAACATCTCAATTCAGTTCAAAAAAACTTCGTGAAACATAACATCTCAATTCAGTTCAAAATAGCAAGCATAATAGCTACAAAAACTACATTTTGCTCCATATTACAAAAACTACATTTTGCTGTTGGAATCTTAAAGCACTGTGAATCAGGATAACTACATCACTATTGCTACAGCCATCAGGATCATCATTTTGCTACAACCATCAGGATCACATCATTTTGCTCCTAGAATCTTCAAGCATTTTTCTACCTGGAGAGAAGATTGATCACATCAGGTCACATAGATACCAAAACAAAGAACATGAATTAATAGTATTTACCTTTGCCAGTCCATTCGCTACTCATCGTCGTCGATACAAAAACAACGAACTCTATGCCCACTCCTGTTTTCCTCATCATCACTACAATATTGCAACATAGTATGATCAGTCCGATTTTCCTCATCCTCGCTCTCATGTTCATCTGCTACCACCTCTCTTCTTTTCTTGATGCCTTCAACTGTTGCAGCACCAATGATCACACGTTCCCGGTCCCTTCGCACTCTGCTTTGCAACGGAACTTCCGTAGAGTCATCATCTTGGTATGTTAGTCCACCATCACTAGGGCCCTTTTCCACTTCTATTTCAGTCACACTCCACAAGTGTCTATGCTCAAAGTTTTGCACAACTCGCCATTTTCTGTGAAAAAGAGTGTCTGGCACATAAAACACCATTGTTGCTTCTGTTGTTAGAATAAATGGATCACTCTTATACCAGCACCTTGCAGTGTTGATGCTTTTGAAGTGGCCATCATATTTGACAAAAGAGTCTCTCTTCTTCTTGATACCAAGCTCAAACCAGTCACAGCGAAATAAGATAACCGAGCGATGGATGCCTCCACTACAGTTGTACTGAAACTCTACAATGCTTCTCAACTGACCATAGAACTCAATGATCTCACGATCATGTGACCCCTCAGTGACGATTCCACTATTCTGTGTCTTCCTTTTTTCCTCGCGGTCAACGGTGTGGTACCGGACACCGTCAACAATGCATGCTGAATACACTCTCACTCGCTTATCCGATAAGCATGCCAAAGCAAATAGATCATCACTGACCTTCTTCTCCTCATGCAACTTTCCAATCTGCACAAATAAACCATTTAGCAAACAATGGTATTTAACAATTGGTGAATAACACAAAAAACATAAAACATGTGGCTAAAGATCTCACATGATTCTTAAACCACTTAGCAAACCCCTTGGCAACCCTTTTATCAACATGGATATTGCTTTCTTCCTGATTTAACTCTTCCTTGCATTTCCTGCAATGCCAACAAAACATGTGAACTAAAACATTAGGCTGATGCCAACCCAAGCAAAAACAAATATATAATGAGTGCACAAGATATAACGTACTCGATATATGGTAGAACCTCGGCGTAATTGCTGAGGACAAACCAAACCATCTTGTCATACTCATCACCAGCCTCCAAGTATTGTGAGGCTCCAAGAAAGTTCACACCATGGTTGAAAACAGAGACATCACCACTTTGCGAATCAAACCGCTCTCTATTTCTGCCCGGCCGGTTCCATCTTGTTTCCACATCGCCAAAGTATCTAGAGCAAAAAGTCAAGCACTCATCAATGACATATGCTTCAGTAATAGAACCTTCAGGTCTTGCCGTGTTTTGCACATAACGCTTACAAGTAAGCAGCCTTCTTTTGATTGGGTACATCCAACCGTATTGCACAGGGCCTCTAAGCATTGCCTCTTTTGGTAAGTGCACCGCCAAATGGACCATCATGGTGAAGAAAGCTGGAGGGAAAATCTTCTCGAGCTTGCAAAGAATAATTGGGATTTCTTTTTCAAGTCTTTTCAGGATAGTTAACTTGAGTGTTTTGCAGCACAGTTCTCTAAAGAAATTTCCCAGCTCAGCAACCACTTCATATATATCCTTGTCCATGATTCCTCGGAGGCCCTCCGGTAAAATCCTTTGGAGGAGGATGTGACAATCTTGGGTTTTCAGTACTGAAAGCTTGAATCCATCAGAAGTAACACACTTTGCTAGGTTAGCAGCATAACCATCTGGAAATTTCACCACTCTTAGGAATTCACAGAATGCAAGCTTTTGTTCTTTACTCATTGTATACCATGCTTGTGGTATTTCAAATGAATCTTCATCTTCATTGTGATGTAGATTCAAATTTTCTCTTATGCCCATGTCCTCCAAATCAAGCCTAGAACTAACTGTGTCCTTTGTCTTCCCTTCAATGTTCAGAAACATCCCTAGCAGATTCTCGCATATGTTTTTCTCAATGTGCATTACATCGAGATTATGCCTTAATTTCATATCAGCCCAGTATGGAAGGTCCCACAAACAAGACCTCTGGTCCCAACATTAACCTTCCTCATGCTTTCTTTTCTTTGCCAGCTTTCCTGGTCTCACATCTTACACCTTTTCAAGTTGCTGCTCTAGCTCTTCTTTAGTGAACTCAGCTGGCTTGTCATGGGTTTCATTCTCACCATTAAAATATTTGCTTCTTCACCAGCGATGGTTTCGGGGAAGAAAGCGGTGGTGCCCAATATAGCAGATCTTGCTCCTTATTCTCTTTGAGCAAGGGTCTTTGTCACAATGGACACAAGCCTGATAACCCGCTGTGATCCTCCCAGATAGAGTGTTCAGAGCCGGGAAATCATGGATGGACCATATGATTGCAGCATGTAGATTGAACTTTTCTTCCGAACTCAAGGCATCGTATGTAGGTACACTAGTCCAGAGCTGGAGCAGTTCTTTTACGAGGGGCTCCATAAAGACATCAAAATCCTTTCCTGGAGACTCTGGACCCAGGATAAGCAATGACATCATGAAGTTGGATTGATCCATGCATGCCCATGGTGGCAGGTTGTACGGCATCACAAAAACTGGCCACATGCTATAAGACGTGCTCATGTTCCCAAACGGATTAAACCCATTTGTGGCAATGCCAAGTTTTATATTCCTTGGATCTGCAACAAAATCTATATGTATACGGTCATACTCTTTCCATGCCTCTCCGTCCGCTGGATGGCTAAGCTCATTGTCCACAGGTTGCCGCTTCATCTTGTGCCACTGTACCTCACACGATGATTTCTTCAAGATGAACATCTGCTGCAACCTTGGTATCAAGGGAAAGTGCCTCGGTACCTTCTCCGGTGTTGACTTCTTCCCATCAGCATCTTTTCACCTAGATGCATTGCATTTTGGACAGTTGTCATGCTTTGCTAAATCCTTCCAAAACAAGACACGGTTATTTGGGCACACATGTATTGACACATAACCTAACCCCAGCCTGCGGATTATGGTCAATGCTTCATCATAAGATCTGGGAACACAACTACCAGGGAATTGCAAGCTCAAAAGACGGAGTATTGCATTGAATGCGGCATCACTACAAAAAAAAGACACATCCGTGACATTTTGGGCCGAACGAAATTTTTTTCTATCATACATATGACACTTCTATGATGATAATTGTGAAAAAACTCGGTATCATCATAGATGTGGTGGGCTCCTACTTCTATGACAAAAAATCATGACAGAAAATGGGCTTTTCGTCCTGGGGGGCCGGAGACGCAGCTGCATGACATTCTTTGGGCCATCCATGACAGAAAAAACCGTGGTAGAAGCGAGGGGGAGGAAAATTTTGGGGAGTTACCGGTTACGGTGGGAGGTCGGGGGCCGAGCGATGAGTGTTTCACTCGTGCACGTGTGAGGCGTTGGCTCTAACTGAACCCGAGCGAGGCGTTGGGCTCTAACTGAACCCGAGCGATTGCACTGCAGGCTATGTGTTATTGAACCTGAGCGATCGATAGATGGCTGTTAACTGAACCCGATGGAGCGATTCCTTTGCTACTGCTGCTAACTGAAGCCGATCAATTGGATGAACAGTGAGCATTGCGGGGGGTGGGGGGGTTGGATGACAGTGAGCGGTGGTGTTGCCTTTGGATGAACACGGACCCGTGGTGTGGAGGGCTGGATGAACAGTAGACAGTGGAGGGGTGGCCGTGGAGGGGTTGTTGAACAGGACCCCGTGGTGTGGTGGAGGGCTGGATGAATAGTAGACGGTGGAGGGGTGCCCGTGGAGGGGTGGTTGAACAGTAGCCGGTGGAGTAGCGCGCGGTGGAGGCTGGATGAACAAGAGCCTGTGGAGGCTGGAGGAGGTTGACGGTAGCCCGTGGAGGCCTGAGGAGGTCGACGGTGGAGATGAACAGTATCTCATGGAGTCCCGTTTTGCGGTACGCCACACCCCTCCCGATGAACAGGACCCCTGTTTCGACCGTAGGAGGTCCATTTCCTCCGTTTTGCGGTATGCCACACCCCTCCCGATCAACAGGACCCCCGTTTCAACCGTAGGAGGTCCGTTTCCTCCGTTTTGTGGTACGCCACACCCCTATCGATCAACAGGACCCCCATTTCGACCGTAGGAGGTCTGTGTCCTCCGTTTTGTGGTAAACTACACCCCTCCCGATCAACAGGACCCTGTTCCGAAAATGGCCGGTCGAACACAAGGCCGTTTCCTCTATTCTGCGGTATGCCAGGCCTCGTTTCCATCACCTGTTCCGTCCAATCCGGTTGGCTCCCACGCGTTCCGTTGCCTCCCGATGAACATGACACATTCCGTTGCCTCCCCATGAACACGACGAATTCCGTTGCCTCCCCATGAATACGACGCATTCCTTTGCCTCCCCATGAACACGACGCATTCTGTTGCCTCCCCATGAACACGAGCCCTCGCCGTACGTATGCGCGACTAAGCATTTGAGACCCCGCCCGTATGTACACATACGTGGCCGTATTTTCTTTCTTGCACCCTGGCCGATGTACGTACATGTACATGCTACGTGCGCCCCTCTACTACGACACGTGCGCGCCTCTACTATGACACGTGCGCGCCTCTACATCGACCAGTATGTACGTACATGTTCGCGACCAGGATGACAATGCTATGTACGCTTCGACCAGGTGGGTCCCGACTGTCAGGCACTTCCTTGCCTGCGAAGATGAAGCTGGTGGGTCCCAGCAGTCAGGGGGGCGAATCATTTTTTTTGTTTTTGTTTTGCCCGGACGCACTTCCTTGCGTGCGAAGGTGTAGCTGCTGGGTCCCAGCAGTCAGGGGGGCAAATCGTTTTTTTGCCCGGATGCACTTCCTTGGTGCGAAGGTGTAGCTGGTGGGTCCCAGCAGTCGGGGGCGAATCATTTTTTTTCGGACGCACTTCCTTGCATGCGAAGATGCAGCTGGTGGGTCCCAGCAGTCAGGGGGCGAATCGTTTTATTCCCGGACGCACTTCCTTGCGTGCGAAGACGTAGCTCGTGGGTCCCAGCAGTCAGGGGGCGAATCATTTTCTTCGCGAAATATGGTGGCCCGTCCAGTGGGTCCACGCTGTCAGGTGGAGGAATAATTATTTTGCGCGTAATAAGGAGGCACTTCCTTGCGGCTGCCATGGACCCAGCTGTCAGCCTCTCCATGTACAGTCCACGTCCAATGGAAGTCTTTCCTTGACCACATTGACCACGCCGCACTGAGAGTACCGTGGCGGTGGACGACGGCGAGGCCTAGGAAGAGGACGACGCGGAGCCGGGGAAGACGCGGCAGTGGATGCACACGTGGAGAGGAGTATGAGGGTTAACTGGTTCGGCTGCACTGCCGTCGGTGCAGAATAACAGGGGGTGTGGGTGAGTGGAGGGATGGCCTGGCCAGCGGTGGGAGTAGTAGGGGGCGGTGAGGCCTCCGTGGCAGCACATCCGGCCACGGGAGGCAGGAGCAGGCGGCACGACCGGCGCTGCTTTGGGCGGCTGGAGCAAGAAGACCAGAGGTTGAAGAAGCACGACGGCCGTTGGATGGACATCGTACGGTCACTGCAGCTAGAATCGTTTATATTGACTAAGTTGACAAAGCCCTTGGTATGTCAACTTAGTAGGCCCACAGGGCAGCTTCCGAAACGGTGCGCCCCAGATGTCAGGGGGAGGAATCATTTTTTGGGCGGGTGAAGCTAGAATATCCAAGATTGAAGAAGAAGCACGGCATCCGTTGGATGGACATCCAACGACCACTGCTGCTAGAACCATGTGTTGACTATAAGTTGACAAAGCCTTGCATACGCGTCAACTCTGTTTTTTTAGGGGACGCGTCAACTTAGTAAGGCCAGAAGTGTGTGGCAGAGAACTTATAGCCCATTTGAGATCTGTAAGAATGTGTAGCCCATTTTTGAATTCTAATGGAATTTACTACAGCCCATTTACAGTTTGTTAAAAGTACAACCCATTTCAACCAACCATTCAAAACAGAATTCAATAAAATTTCCCACATTTTGATGGGATCCGAATATTTTTATCCCGAAATTTCTAGTTAGATTAAATACAATTTCAATATAAATTTATATTACGTAAAAATCCAACGAAACATTGCGCTCGCAACAATTAATGAAATTAAAATTTTCAATATTCCAAAAATAATATTTTATAAAGTAATCACTGTTTGGTGCATTTTTTTATAGTTACCAACTAGTTTTTATAATTACATCCCATTTATTATTTCTTAAAGCCTATTTTCTTATTAAGCCTAATGCATCCCTCCTAGGAAAGATTTGCAGCCCAGCGGGGCGAAGAATAAAAATTTGACCTTGTCTGGGTGTTCCTCAAAAAAAAGTATAGCTGGGCTAGCCATTTTCAGCTTGAAAAAAATTAATATCTGGGCTGGATATCTGGCCTGGGCTAGACGGGCCACAGCCCGCCCAGTTAATACCTGCAGCGATGTTTTCGTCGTTGTTCAGAGGAGAAAAAATAATATCTGGGGTAAACATCAAAAAGCTCTGTAGTGCTCACACCTCAAAAACACAAATACTGCTCGAGCTGCTTGGTCCCAGCTGTCAGCCCCTTCTTGTGCAATTCTCTCGTTTATTGACTACCCCCTCCTTTCCGGTTTATAATGCTTAATTCAAAAATCTCACCAATCAAGGTAGATGGCAAGTGGTGGAATACTTTTTGTAGTTTTGCAAAAGCACCTAATTAATGCTCTTATTATCCTCAAAAAATTATGTTTATCAATGCATTAATTGCAATGCATGCATGCATAAAGTACATGCATTGGTCAATTTTCTCTTAATACTTGCATGCAATGATTTAATGCACCTTGGAATCTAAACATGTGATGGAAAACAACCAAATTGAGCCTTATAAAATGGAAAAACTAAAATTTTGAGATAAGCCCTATAAACCGGAAAGGAGGGAGTACATAGGTTGACAATGGTGTGGGACTGTGATGTCAGGAAACCAGGAGGAAGCAATATAAATTATAGTTATATATATATAATAAGGAGGCACTTGCGTACGTGAGGCTATGGACCTGGTGGGTCCCCATTTTCATCCTATCCAAGTAAAGTCATCTCCTCGCCTGCGCGCGCTTTCCGCCCGAAACAGTCAGCGCCGGCCGCCCCGCTTCCCGGTGCAGGCGATTGCTCCGCCTTCAAACGACGCAAGTGCCGTCCGTCCATCCAACTGTCGCACATATTAATGATACACTATTGCCGAGGCGGCTACTCCGGCGCCACACGTCCGTCCCTCCGCCTGCCCACCATTGCTATATAAACTGCTGCGCCGGCCATGGCCGCAGTCATCCACATCCGTTCCCTTTCTCCTGTCCACACCACTACTGCCCACCATGGCTTCCTCGCGCTCCAGCGGTCTTTGGGATGGGCGGACGACGGACCACAAGGAGATGGAAGCCATTGCTGTCGACCGGCTGGCCGGCAGGCAGCCGGAGGATGACGACATCCCAATGGAGAACATGGTAGTCGACAATCCGGTGCCAACCCCCTCCTCCACGCCATCCTCGCCGGTGCATTGCACCATGACCATCGACGAGGCTCGTGCCCAATATATGGACAGGGTGCGGCAGATGCATGAGGAGCAGTTCCAGGAGGCGCAGGCCGACGCCACCTACAACCACCATTCCTCCAGGAGCACCTGCAAGCGGAGGAGCAGATCGCCGCGGAGCGGGCGGAGCAGGAGGCGCTACTCGTCTCGTACCACTCCTCCCACAAGGGCCGCCTCGAGCGCTGGCAGTACTGCATGCGGGTGGCGGAGGCTGCGGCCGCCTACAAAGAGGCTAGCAAAGAGGGCGATGAAGCGAGCGAGGCGTTGTTTGGCAGAGGACAATGCCGGCTCCGGCGAGTCCCCGCTCCGCTGGCATCGACGATGCCCTGCTCCGCTGAGGCCCCGCGGCGCCAACAACGAGGCAGAGGACACCGCCGGCTCCGCCGAGGCCCCGCCCCACCAACAACGAGGAAGAGGATATCGTCGGCTCAACGGAGGCCCCACCCTGCCAGCAACGTGGGGGAGGATTTTCACCACTCTGCTGAGGCGACGCCCGCCGGCAATGAGATAGAGGACATCACCAGCTCCGCCGAGGCCCCGCCCCGCTGCCAACGAGGCCGCGCCACATAGAAAACGAGGAAGAGTAGAACACGGTAGGTCGCCACCGCTCGGGTCCAAGTAAGGCCACCACTGCTACCCTCCGGTTGAAGGCAAGCTAGGCAGGTTGACCATTGACGGCCGGTTAGCTTCTTGGCAGCGACGTGGAGTCGGAGAGCTGCGCTGGAGAAGAACACTGCTTCTACTTAACTGCTGGTGCAGTTGGCTGACTGACACGTGGGCCCAACAGGCCACATGTCAATTACGCAACTGCACCTGTAGTTAAGTCACTGAAGCTTCTGTTCGGCTCAGCGGGACACAGGTGGGTAGCTTCGGTTAATTAATTATACCTCCAGTGCACCCCTTTTTAGTTTTTTTTAGAAAAGGAGGATGAACCCCGGCCTCTGCATCTGGGAGATGCATGCGGCCACAAACACCCCTTTTTAGTTGAAGAATGTATGAAATGTAATTAAATCCGACATGTTTATATGAAATCCGACTGTGTATGAATGAATTTATTTCGATTAGTTCGAATTCCTGTATCACTGGCATTTGATGAACATGCAAAACAATACGTACTAGCATTATTCCCAGGGTGATCATCTCATTTGCAGCAGTTTCACATGTACTCCCTCCGGTCCTTTCTATACAAGTTTTGTCAGCAGTCAAAGTATCTCTACTTTGACCAATCTTATACCAAAAAGTATGCACTTTCACAATGTGCAAAGTAAAAAGGAACAGAAGGAGTACAAAGAGTTTGAGCAGCTTTTTAGCGTTTTTGTACATTGCGATCAAACACACAGGGCTGGCAATTCATAGAGAACATTCAAAACAATCGATGATTATGCATCTCAGCGACTCACATGTTAGAGGCAATATTTACTTCACAACTAAAGAATAAAGAAAAAATTGATTGACGCTGCTGACAGCAAGGGCATCCCATTCGAAAATATCAAACGCATGTCTTAAAATCAATGAGAAAAATTTGACAAGGTTGTCCCATTCCAAAATATCAAATGCCTACGATTGTGGAATGGGCAGGGTTTGCAATCAGTTCGGACATTGACATGGCACCTCGTGCTAAATAAACCAACTGTTCTTTTTGTGCAGTTCCACCAAAATCAACCAAATTCACGCGTAGCTTGTATGATTTCGCCCTTATATGTTGCAATGCCTTGAACTTATCGGCACCTCCTTTCTTGTGGTGGAAATGAATGATTCAATGTATTCATGAACATTTTGTGCAGTTCCCATTGAAATCAAGCTGATCACCCCTGTTTGCACAAATACAAAAAAGTGATTAGTATAAAGCAAAATGTACTATGAATTGACAGTTTAAACAGGCACCTACATGGTCCATGTAGAGCACACTTTTAGAAAAATGGAACTCACCAGAAAGAATCCTAGAACAACATTGTACTCGCGCATCACAGCAAAAAAATGGAGATTTGTCAGTCCTTCTGAGCTGAAGTTAGTTTGGTCTTGTGGGGAGTAATGTAACCATCCTTCAACTGCTCCTTCTGATGAGAATCCTAGAACAACATTGTACTCGCGCATCACAGCAAAAAAATGGAGATTTGTCAGTCCTTCTGAGCTGAAGTTAGTTTGGTCTTGTGGGGAGTAATGTAACCATCCTTCAACTGCTCCTTCTGATGAGAAGATAGACATGGCTTCTTCATCCTGGCATAATCAGAACTAGTCACTTCACGTACTCCATATTCTTCTTCAGACAAAGATGGTCCTATTGTGCAAAGACAAGAGGACAACTAAATGCTAGCATCCCTATTTGCTCGAAAAAAAGGAAAGGAAATATTTAAAACAGCACAGATGAAGCACTTCTCAAGGACAATACCACTTTTTCACGATAGTATCTAAATAGTAGCATAACACCAATAGAGATGACAAAGCTCAATCATATGGATGAATTAGTGGGCGAGTACCAACCTTTGTCAGGAGGCTTATTGTGTAGAGCATACAGATCAAGCACTTCTCTGGAACCATCTGTTGCTATCTACTATGGTGGCCATGCTTACTATATACTCCTCGTTTAGTTTAATGTTTCCAACATCTTTTTGTGCAGTCCCACTAAAATATATGGTATCTTCAAAGAAGAACCCTGTTTGCACAAGTAGAGATAATTACATATGGCATCAAATCAGTGGCAAAACAATTGCTCGTTCCAACCATGGCAATAAATTAAGATGCAAAACTATATCATTACTTGTGTCATCACAGTTCCAGTGCTTCATTACAGCACCGGGAGTTGATTTTTGTTTTTCTTCCGCTTGTTGTTCCCCTTCATCATTTGGTTCAATAACAGACAAGCTTCGCCTTCAATGTAAGATTTGGCATGTCAATTAGGGAGCACAAGTATAGTATTAAACTTAATTTTCTAATGAAAGTGGCAAAATACATGCTAGCAGTTGTGAAATATCCTTATCTTACCTCCATGGGATATTACGCTGCACATACAGATTGGAAGTCTTGTCTCCATTTGTGCAGTTCACTAAAATCAAGCAACATTATCGTACAAGTAGCACAACATATGAAAGCACACTACAGAATCATGTGAAAGAAGGCTAGTACTGACCTCTCATGATGCGGAATTCAAACAACTCACAAGAAGAAGATCTAAACCAAATTCGCCTTAACGGATAGGAAGTAAGATCTCCTCTTGTGCAGTTCCACTAACATCAAGCAATCAAGCAACGTTGTCGGTGTGACATTTTGGTTGAACTGCACAAAACACTCTTATAAAAAAAGTGTTTTGAGCAGTGCAACAAAAGGTCACAATGGCAACGAGGTGAAGTAGATAACCCTGTTTACACAGAGGTGCAAAGGAAAGAATTAGTGGTCAATAAAGGTGGATGACACAGAAGCCAACAAAAAGAAGTATCTACCTTATCTAAATGGGAAAGAAAGCAAGACAGTAGCATTTCTCAAACGGTGGCATTGATTAATATTAACATAGAGATTATATTAACAATAAAATTCGTTAAACATGTCATTTGCTTTTAACTGTGGCATTGCATCAATTTTCCAGCGGCATTATTAGAAGGTGTTTGTTTACAGGGACATTTTTGTGTAGGGATTAAAAAAACTCCGTGTCAGTCACATCTAAACCAAATAGGAGGGACTTTTCGGGACTAAAAGTGGGCATTGGGACTAAAGAAAGAAGACCCCGAGGGAGTCTTTTTGGGACTTTTTCGATCAGTTGCCCCTGCCACGCATCGCACCTTGTTTCTATTAGTTCATTACTAGGGGTAACATGATCTCTATCATGTCATTTAATAACCTCTAGTCCATGTTTAGTCCCTGGAACCAATCAGGTAGGGACTAGGGAGTTTTTAACCAAAAAGGGCCTTAGATTAACAACAGCTAATGAGTTGCACGGGATAATGGATGCACCAGCACCATGTGCATCTACCGATGTACTGTGGTCATGCATAGTTTGTTGCAACAAAGAACAAACAACCAAGGAGCATATTTGTGTTAGTCCCAGTTTTGCTATCTTTAGACACCTTTCCCTATGTGAGCGCAGCAAATCTAGTCCTCCTCAAACTCTACAGCCTTGTCCCTTCCTTTCCTTTTTGAACTAGTACTTTCGCCCCTTCCTTTCCTCTTTGAACCACGTCCTAGATTTATGCAATACAACTTTCCCCACTACTTTCCCCCATTCATTTCCTCTTTGAACCACGTCCTAGATTCATGCTATACAACTTTCCCCCTTCATTTCCTCTTTGAACCACGTCCTAGATTCATGCTATATACAACTTTCCCCACTACTTTCCCCCACTCCTTTCCTCTTTGAACCACGTCCTAGATTAAGGGTATACATGTAGCTAGAGCAATGCATGTGGAGTAAGTAAAATATACCTTAAGGTTCTTGGGGCGTGGTTCGGTGGGCGATGGGACGGCAGCAAAGAAGAAGGGGCTGGAGGCCCTCCCGCGCCACCGTTGGGTGGAAAGTGAACAACAATGCCGATAGTGGATTCCCTCCCTCGCCAACGGCGACAGCGTTAAGACTCCTTCCCTTCCCGGCGGATGGATCCTGCCGGCTCTTTGAGCAGCAGTGAGGGGAGAGAGAGGCCAACGAAGTCTTGTTTAGATCTGGAGAGGGCGAGAGAGTGTGAAGAGAGCAACTACAAGCGCTGAGGCTCCAGCGTGTATATATATACTGGAGAGAGAGTGTGAAGCATGCAAACCCTAGAAAACATTTTGACCAGTCAAAGAATCCTCCTGGCAAAAATTATGCTCAAGTGTAGTTATCGAACCCGAGACCTCAAGTTTGATGAGCGAATAGGCTAACCAGCTACACAACCCTCCTGTTATGTTCAACGAGACGAAAATAACCTTTTATACATTCCTGCATTTGTGTGACAGGCATGCCATGTTTTTTTGTGTGTGTGTGGGAGTCATTAGGATTTCAATCATAATCGTGTCATGTGGCTTTGGTGGTAAGACTATCCACAGTGGTGCAGAAATAATGCAGCCTTAGTCACCTTACCTCTCTCCATGTAGTACGTTGGGTCCCACCAGTCAGAGAGTGAAACAAACAAATTAATAAGCAAAATTAAAAGCACCAGCGGTGTATCTTACTACCTCACACATCTCGCTACTGCTCGGGAACACTGTCCAATTGATCCCTCTGTTTGCTCACGTACTATTTTAAGTGAATCCTTATTATAACATGCACACAAATTTTGGGCACTTGTCTCGTATACTTACTACTCCCTCCGTCTAGGTGTAATAAGTCACGTTAGAAGGTGAAACGGGACCAAGGTGCGTGCGTGTGCGTGTGTGTGTTTAACAGCATGTGTGTGTTAGAGAGTGCGACAGATCAACCTACTCCTACAGAGATATGGTGTGTAGTGTACGATTTTAGCCACGAGAGTCGGTGCATCCTCTCGTTTCCGAGCGTGTCCGGTAGGGACATGCGGACAGCTGCCATGCCCGCTCCTGACCAGCCTGGCCCACCCAAAGCCCCTTCATCACCCGCGCGCGCTTCCCGCCCGAAACGGTCAGCGCCGCTCCAAAGAATCGGTGCCGCATTCATGCCCGGGCAGAGCGGACGCGACCTCTCACTGGCGCAAGAGTGGTGGTTGCTTCGTCTGTCCAACTTACTGATGGGTCTATGTGATTCGACGGCTCATTGGTCTTTATTACTGAGGTGGTAGGACTGCTGGATGTCCCACGCTTTCGGCGAAAGGAGGTAGTAGATTACAATTTTCTCCATTCTTACAGTGGAGGAGTGTAAGAGCAATGAAAACACGCAGGCTCAGTGATTACATGGCCCACCTCACACTATCACCGTGCGACACCTAACTCTTTACATAGTAATCCCTCCGTTCCTAAATATTACTAGATTAGTCCCTGCGCGTTGCCGCGGAATAGCGGTATATCTCTCTTGTGACACTCCAAAAATTTTGTGTTTTTTGTTTTCAGTTAGAGCCTTGCTTGGTTTGAAAAAGGTCATTTAAACCCTTCTTAAAAGCCCTCTTCTAAGTTTGCCCTCTCAAAAATCTTTTTCTTGGATTTAGTTTCTTTTAAAAAGAAAACCTTTTGTTTTGGGGCTTTCTTTTGATTTTGGATCCATTCTTGTTTACCATGCCTCCTATGGTAAAACTCCCCCAAAGCCCCTCCTCCCACTGTGGTACAACCCAAACATTCTGTCCAAACTAATAAAATCCATTTTTGGATTTTATTCCAATTATTTCTCCTTCCAAAATAATTCTGTCTTTCCTTTTGAGCCTAGGTGATTTGCAAAGCAAGTACCCTAATGCTTTTGATTTTTGACCTCAACTCAACACCCCTGGATAGTCCTTTGTACCCACAACCCAGAACCATCTTGATCCACTCTTCTTCTTTTCAAATATTTCAAATTACACTCACTGCAAGTTTGGACCAGATTTGCCAAATTTGGTGAAATTCATATCTACACTTCTCCAAAAATTCCACCAAAATTCAGGCAACCTCTAGTTGCAATGAGAGACCCCTCCACCAAAAATCAGCTCAAGGAAAAATCCTAGATATCAGAATCATTCTGTCGAACACCTGGCATGCACTGTTTTGTTCATATTCAGTAAATTCAGAAAGTTCAGTGTCGTTTCTCCGACAGAACTTCAGTCACATGCCCACTTTGCGTTTGGCTCGATGCTCGCAGTCTGGCCTGCTTGTCCGGAGCTCCACACGCGCGCTTGGCACCTTCCGGGCATCGATGGCGCCCTGGCCCGCCCGCGCCGGCGTGGTTTGCGGCGGCCGAACCACCGTAACGGCCGACAGGGAGCAAAACGGCGGCTCAACGCCGTTCGGCGCCGCCCAAACCTCCTAGTGGCTCCGCGTGGCCATCTCCTTGCCAGCGCACGCATGCAGCACCGTCGGCGTGGCTTGGCACGTGTAGAGCGCGTTCTCTGCCGTCGACGGGCCGTGCGGCCGTTCCATCGAGGGCAGGCCGTAAACCTCCCTCACGTGCTGTGCTGGACCCTGAAATGGCACCACTACTCCACCTAGGCAATGCTCAAGCTCCTAAGCCGACCGTCCAGCCCCAGCGCCGTCGTAATCAACTCGCCGGACTTATCTGTTATAGCACCCCCGAGCTTGCTCTCGCCCCCGCATGACTCCACCACCTCACTAGACCCCGCCTAGCCACTGGGAGAGCCTCGAGGGGCCCTTCTTCCCCGACTCCGGCCGCGCCGTTCCGCCTCGACCTCCACGTCGATTCGCTCCGGTGAGGCCGTCTCCGGCGCCCTAACTTCGTCAGCAACCCTCTCGAGCAACTAGGAGACTAACCCCCACTCCTATTTGAACATCGCAGCTCCCCCCCAGCGAGATCCACGACTGCTCGAACCGCCGTCCACCGGAGCAAGGGCCGCCGTTGACACAGTGCTCGCCGGCGACCACCACCACCACCCACAGGCGCGGAACGATGCACTGATCACGAAGGTACCCCCCGATCCCCCTACCTCGCCGTGGATCGCCGCCGGCGACCACCGCACCTCTCGGGCGCCGTCACGCTCGGTTTTCTCCTTTTGAAATTTCAAACCTGACAGGTGGAGCCCGCCTGTCAGCCTCTCAGTCACTTCTTTTAAACGAAACGTTATTCTGGATTTTTTCGCAGAGCCCCCTGGAAACTTTCTGTTTCATTACAGATGGGTCCTTGG
This sequence comes from Triticum dicoccoides, assembly GCF_002162155.2. NCBI lineage: Eukaryota > Viridiplantae > Streptophyta > Magnoliopsida > Poales > Poaceae > Triticum > Triticum dicoccoides. The sequence continues at coordinate 650,940,427 of NC_041389.1, forward strand.
GCCAAAACTCTTATAACTTTTAAACAGAAAATGATTTTTGATTGATTCCTTTTCTGTCATCTTTATTTTTCTGTCTAGTTTTTTGTCATATTTATTTGAAAAAGATTTGGGACACTTTTCTGTACACTCACGGTATTTACGTTGCGTACGTATTTTTCTTATACCGTAGATACCGGAGGAGGTGACGGAGCTGCAAACTTCACACAGTTAAACTCCGACTACTCCGAACCAGGAAAGCATGTTTTAACTCCTGATATGATGAGTGGTTGTTGCATGTTTGCATTTTAGTATAGTCATGGCATGTTTATGAACATTTCTTTGAATGTTATATTTCATGCACATAAGTGGAAAGTAAGTTTTGGAAAGCATTATGTTGTTGGATACATATTTGCATGGCCATGTGATGGCATGAGGATGGGTAAGATGGCAGTGTTGTGACATGCCAGTCTTATGCCAGATTATTTGACTTCTGTGTCATCGTGAAACAAATCACAATTTCCATTCATCCCTTCCTGTACTGTCACATGTTTTCCGAAAGGAGTATGGCATAGTAGGTTGCAAATCGTTTTCCTGGTACACACCAAATAGAGAGGCCGGGATGAGGGTTCCATGGCCCTGGATTAAAGCCCGTCATCCGGTTAGGGGGCATGGGTGTTTCCGGTTGGGACCGAGAGGGGGCACCCCTTAGAGCGCACATATAGAAATTTGATCCCATGCTACTCGAGGTTGTGGCCTCCCCGTCTCAAAGTTTTTCTTGGACGTTGTCCAGGGTGATTCCTGGCATCGCGAGGTGAAATGGGTGTGTACTAGTTAAATGTGTTTCTACTGAAATACCGTAAACAGAACTAGTCCTTCGAGACTACGGAAATCCGTTGGCTGTGGTCAGTTCATCCAAACTCTGCAGAGTCTCAAATTCTTTCAATTATCTTGTACTTTGTTCAAGTACTATACTCATCTTATCTTGTTAGATATCAGCCTCAGTGACAAAAACCCCGGTGGAATACGTGTGTGATAAATCCAGTTAAAGATTATTCTTGTGGATGGACTAATCTTTTATTTACATTTATTGTAAGCCCTGTCTGTGATGTCGCTCAGACGTCCGACGGTGGCATTCTTGTGTTTACATTTATTGTAAGCCTTGTCTGTGATGTCGCTCAGACGTCCGATAGTGGCATTCTTGTTATTTACATTTATGGTAAGCCCTGTCTGTGATGTCGCTCAGACGTCCGACGGTGGCATTCTTGTTATTTACATTTATGGCAAGCCATGTCTGTGACGTTGCTCAGATGTCCGACGGTGGCATTTCTTTTGTAAGCCCTATCTGTGATGTCGCATAGATGTCCGACGGTGGCATTTCTTTTATAAGCCCTTTCTGTGACGTCGCTCAGATGTCCGACTGTGGCATTTCTTTTATAAACCCTGTCTGTGACGTCACTCAGATATCCAACAATGGTATTTTCTTTTAAGCCCTTTATGTGGTGTCTCTCAGACGCCCGACTGCGGCATTTCCTTTATTTATTTACCTTTCGAGGCGTCGCTCCAAACACCCGATCGGTTTTCAGTTATTTCTTTTATTTATCAAGTCGTGCATAAATATTATCATTGTTTTGTGACCATCATTTTATTCGTGACGCATTCATGCATTCATTTATTATATCTTATTTTATTCGTGACACATTCATGCATTCATTTATTATATCTTTTGTCCGAACTGTCTTGCGAGTACTTTCAAAGTACTCACATGGCTTGTTGATTTGGCCAGATGTTGATGAAGGCGATCTCATGGATGAAGAGTTTGATAGCGAGTCCGACGCCTAGAGGAGTCCCAGTCAGTCCCGTGTGATCCTGTTTTGGTCATTGTATTATCCGCTTCTGCAACCCAGAAATAAATTCACCGAGCCTCACCTCGACGCTCGATGAGCTGCCAGTTAGGAGTCAAGTTATCCACTACCACTTTTTCCTCGAGCTAGTAGCATGCCACCACACCCCTGTGTCATAACCGCCCTTATGTAAGATATTGGCGAGTTGTAATAATTTGTTGAGTAGCCTCAGCTCAACCCTGTAATATATTTAATGCTACTAGTCTTCCATTTCTTGGGGAGAGCCATGCCTACAGAGAGGCATGCTATGCAGATGGCAGTCCGCGAGGCGATAGCTCGTCTTCGGGATGTCCTTTCTGCAATGAAGACCCGTCGCTATCGCTACCTTCCATGCCACATGCCTTACACCTGTCACTACTCATTCTCTTGCCCCAGAGGAGAGCAAGACGAGGCCTTTGAGATGCTTGTCGAGTACCTCCGAGCCCTGGAGGCAGCCTTCGACAGCATGGTGGACGACCTCGTAGCTGCCCGCATGGAATCAGTTCATGGATGTGCTCCTAACAGGAGGGAACTCCTACACACTGCTCCACCGCTGACTTTTATCTCGTCCTCAGCTTCTCATTCACCTACCATTCTCGCCACTGCTTGTCGCCTGCCTACCACTGAGGAATTTAACCAGGCTATTACACCCACTCCCGTTCGCGCTACACCACTTTTTGCACCCACTGCTGTTCGCGCTGCACCACTTTTTGCACCCACTCCCATACGTGCTACTCCAACTATTCCGCCCACTCTTATTCAGCGTAGTCCGCCTACGGCACCTGCTCCATCAGTTCAGCACAGCGTTCCTCGTCTAGAACCTATTAGCGAGGAGGAAGTTGATTCCCCGACGTCACTGCGTCTTACCCTCGGCAGGCCAAGGGAGATCCTCACCATCTCCGACTGAGTGCGCATAGACGCCATGCGATGTACCGACTTGTGTAATAGGTTTATATGTACATAGGTTGTGAGAAGTAGCCGTTTTGCGCATCATGTAGGATCTGGAGAAGTGCACTAGTTTAAATAACATGTCAGGATTATGTACGCATATCCTGAGTGATGTAATGTATAATTATGCCTGCGTGTAAGATATGTACTAGTCCTTCTCCGCGCGCAATCGTGTGTTTCCAAAAATATCCTGGAGCTTTAAAAATGTTCTTTGTGTGTGATTTTATTGACTTTTGCGACTCTCTTCATTGTCTTACAAGTTTCACAAAATATATCCCCAGAGTGAAAGATGTCTCGTCCTTGGACGCGCTCCATGCCAAATCAGCCAGAAGAAAATTATGGCACACCACAAAACCAAAATTACACTCAGGGTCAGACAAGTCAACAGGACAGTGAAATAGCTTTTACACAAGTGTGTCGTCTGTATGAACAGAGTCAGCAACAACACCAGGAAATGATGAACCAATTCATCAATATGGGAAGTAACCGTGGTCAGTATCAACCGCAATCCAAATTATCCGAGTTACAAAAGACGCGTCCTCCAACATTTTCTCATACCGTCAAGCCTCTTGAGGCCGACGACTGGCTTCGAGACATGGAGAGAAAATTAATTATTGCACAGTGTTCAGACCGTGAAAAAGTATTGAATGCACCACATTATCTCACAGGAGCAGCTGCATCGTGGTGGGAAAACTTCCTGCACATGCACCCCAACGAAAATGAAATCACCTGGGAAAATTTCAAAGAAGGTTTTCGTGGGACACATATTCCTAAGAGCGTCATGAAAATCAAGAAGAAAGAATTTGATGAACTCAAGCAAAGGGCCATGACAGTGTCAGAATATAACAGCCAATTCACTCTGATGTCTTGCTACGCCAATGAAGAATGCATGACCGAGAGCAAGAAGATGGAAATAATCTTGGAAGGCCTGGCACCCGCCCTTAAGTGCCAGCTAGTTGTGCATACCTTTCCAGATTTTAAAACACTGGTGGATAAGGCCATTACTCCGGAAAATGAGCGACGTAGCCTGGAAGATTTCCGCAAACGCAAAAGGGATCACACTACTTTTGCTCGCAACCCCAGAAGCAAGACGAAATTCCAGAAGGGTGGAATACACAAAACCCCGACGGATAATTCACGTCCAATCAAGAATTTCCATGCAAGAGACAAGGAGTTCACCTATCGCCCAGGCGTTAACTGTTATGCTTGTGGAGAAGAAGGGCACTATGCCAAGCAGTGCCCCAAGCCAAGGAACTCAACCCCGAAGATCAATAATGGTGGCAATAATTCAGTACCAAAGCGAAGCAATTTCAACCCCAACAACAACCACCGGAAAGGTCACCTGAACCACATGACCCGAGAGGAAGCACAGAACGCCCCAGATATCGTACTCGGTACATACCCCGTCAACACAATACCTGCCATGGTTTTGTTTGATTCTGGAGCTCTCACTCATTCATTTCGAAAAGTTTCGCTTTGCAAAATAATTTTTCGATGCTTCCCTTGGAAAAATCAATGACCATCAAGTCCCCTGGGATTAAGCAAGTGACCCAGAGTTACTGTCAAGGTGTGGTTATTGAATTTGAAGGATTGAAGTTTTACGCCAACCTGATTGTATTGGAAAGCAAAGGACTGGATGTCATCCTAGGGATGGATTGGTTAACCACCAACAAAGGTTTTATTGACTGCTTCAACCGTACCGTGATTCTTGCACACCATCATGGAAAGAAAATAAAAGTTTCAGCCAAAGAGAGACAAATACCTCGGCAACCTAGATTAAACAAGGTGGACGTTTCTGAGCTGAAGAAGGTTCCAGTAGTACGTGAATTCCCAGACGTATTTCTAGAAGAACTACCAGGCATGCCACCGGACCGAGAGATAGAATTCAGCATTGAGCTAGCACCCGGAACCGCTCCCATTTACAAGAAACCATACAGAATGGCACCATCCGAATTAGTAGAGTTGAAGAAGCAAATAAAAGAATTATTGGAGAAAGGATACATACGAGCGAGCTCCTCACCTTGGGGTTCTCCAATTTTATTTGCCAAGAAGAAGGATGGAACAATGAGGTTGTGTATCGATTATTGAGCTCTCAACATGGTCACAATCAAGAACAAATACCCAATGCCCCGAATAAATGATTTATTTGATCAGCTTGCACACGCCATGGTCTTCTCAAAAATTGACTTGAGATCAGGATACCACCAATTAAAAGTAAGAACAGAAGATATTCCCAAGACCGCCTTCACCTCCAGATATGGGCTGTATGAATTCACAGTGATGCCGTTCGGGCTAACCAACGCCCCCGCATATTTTGTTCACCTCATGAACAAAGTATTTATGAAGTATATGGACAAGTTTGTTGTGGTATTCATCGGTGATATTCTGATATATTCCAAAACACCAGAAGAGCACGCCGAACATCTCAGGATTGTACTCGGACAACTCAGGAAACATCAACTCTACGCCAAATTCAGCAAATGTGAATTTTGGCTAAGACAGGTGGGTTTTCTGGGCCACGTACTCACCCAAGAAGGTATCGCAGTAGACCCGGAAAAAGTCAAGGCCGTACTTGGCTGGAAACCACCAGCTAACGTAACGGACGTATGGAGTTTCTTGGGAATGGCAGGCTATTATCGGAGATTTATTGAAGGATTATCCACTATAGCAAAGCCCATGACACAATTTCTCAAGAAAGGCAAGAAGTTTGAATGGACAGAAGCATGTGAGAAAAGCTTCCAAGAGCTAAAAAGCAAATTAACAACGGCACTAGTACCAATTGTGCCAGATATACACAAGAATTTTGAGGTATATTGCGACGCATCCCGGAAAGGCCTCGGATGCGTGTTGATGCAAGAAGGCAAAGTAGTTGCGTATGTCTCCAGACAGCTTCGCAAGCATGAGGAGAATTATCCCACTCATGACTTGGAATTAGCAGCGGTCATCCATGCACTCAAGGAATGGAGACACTTCCTACTTGGAAATCGTTGTGAGATATACACATACCATAAGAGTCTTAAGTATATTTTCACACAGACGGAGCTAAATTAACGACAACGACGCTGGTTAGAGTTGGTGAAGGATTATGATGTTGGAATCCACTATCATCCCGGAAAAGCAAATGTTGTGGCAGATGCACTGAGTCGAAATCCCAGCACGGACGACGACAGTATACCAAAGTTGAGGCCAGAATTTCAACAGGAATTTGCCAGACTCAATTTAATAATGGTTACCGAAGGTAGTGTGTCGAATCTGGAAATACAGCCTACCCTGATGGAAAGGATCAAGGAAGCCCAACACGGACACCCCAGCATTGAGGGCATAAAAAGGAAAGTGAGTTTGGGAAGAGCCTCAGAATTCAACATAGATGAGCAAGGAATATTGTGGTACGGAGAGAGGCTATGCGTACCAAATGTAAAGGACCTCAAACAGCAGATATTGGCTGAAAGTCACACAGCTCCGTATTCAATCCATCCTGGAGGGACAAAAATGTACAAAGACCTTCAGGAAAATTTTTGGTGGCACGGTATGAAGAGAGATATAGCCACATTCATTGCATGCTGTGACTCTTGTCAACATATCAAGGCCAAGCACTAGAAACCAGCCGGACTGTTACAGCCAAATAAGATACCCGAGTGGAAATGGGACGAGATTGGAATGGATTTTATTGTTGGACTGCCACGGTCACGACACGGAAACGATGCCATATGGGTCATAACCGACAGATTAACCAAGATGGCACATTTTATTCCGGTAAAGACAACTTACACCACTCAGAGGCTGGCCAGACTTTATCTTGCCCGTATCATCTGCCTGCATGGAGTCCCAAAGACTATCATATCTGACAGAGGCACACAGTTCGTCTCTAGATTTTGGGATCACCTACAACAGGCACTGGGAACCCAGCTAGCTTTCAGTACCGCATACCATCCCCAGACTGATGGGCAGACTGAACGCATAAACCAAATCCTAGAAGACATGCTAAGAGCCTGTGTCCTCACCTACGGAAACAGTTGGGAAGAAAGTTTACCATATGCAGAGTTTGCATACAACAACAGCTATCAAGCCAGCTTGCAAATGGCACCCTTTGAAGCTCTATATGGGAGAAGATGCCGTACCCCACTTAATTGGTCAGAGACCGGAGACAGCCATATCTTCGGCCCAGATATGCTCAAGGAGGCCGAGGAGAAAGTTAAACAATTAGAGATCGACTCAAAACAGCTCAGAGTCGGCAGAAGAGTTATTACGATCGAAGGCATCAGGAAATCAGTTTTGAACCCGGAGAATTGGTGTACCTAAAAGTTTCTCCTATGAAGGGTCTGCGACGATTCAGGATTAAGGGGAAGCTAGCACCAAGATTCATCGGACCATTTCATATAGTGGCCCAAAGAGGCACGGTAGCCTACCAGCTAGACCTACCCGGAGACTTATCTGGTATCCACAACGTGTTTCACATCTCGCAGTTGAGAAAATACGTGAGCAACCCAGAGAAGCAAGTTTCACATGAGAATATTGACGTGCAACCAGACCTCACTTACCGGGAGCACCCAATAAAAATATTAGAAGAGACTGAGAGGAGGACCCGACAGAAAACCATCAAGTTTTTCAGAGTTCAGTGGAGTAATCACACCGAGAATGAAGCAACTTGGGAGAGCGAGGATTTTCTTCGGACAGAGCACCCACACCTGTTTAAGGATCAGCTGAAATCTCGGGGATGAGATTTTTCCTAAGGGGGTAGGTGCTGTGACACTCCAAAAATTTTGTGGTTTTTGTTTTCAGTTAGAGCCTTGCTTGGTTTGAAAAAGGTCATTTAAACCCTTCTTAAAAACCCTCTTCTAAATTTGCCCTCTCAAAAATCTTTTTCTTGGATTTAGTTTCTTTTAAAAAGAAAACCTTTTGTTTTTGGGCTTTCTTTTGATTTTGGATCCATTTTTGCCATGCCTCCTATGGTAAAACTCCCCCAAAGCCCCTCCTCCCACTTTGGTACAACCCAAACATTCTGTCCAAACTAATAAAATCCATTTTTGGATTTTATTCCAATTATTTCTCCTTCCAAAATAATTTTGTCTTTCCTTTTGAGCCTAGGTGATTTGCAAAGCAAGTACCCTAATGCTTTTGATTTTTGACCTCAACTCAACACCCCTGGATAGTCCTTTGTACCTACAACCCAGAACCATCTTGATCCACTCTTCTTCTTTTCAAATATTTCAAATTACACTCACTGCAAGTTTGGACCAGATTTGCCAAATTTGGTGAAATTCATATCTACACTTCTCCAAAAATTCCACCAAAATTCAGGCAACCTCTAGTTGCAATGAGAGACCCCTCCACCAAAAATCAGCTCAAGGAAAAATCCCTAGATACCAGAATCATTCTGTCGAACACCTGGCATGCACTGTTTTGTTCATATTCAGTAAATTCAGAAAGTTCAGTGTCGTTTCTTCGACAGAACTTCAGTCACATGCCCACTATGCGTTTGGCTCGATGCTCGCAGCCTGGCCTGCTTGTCCGGAGCTCCACACGCGCGCTTGGCGCCTTCCGGGCGTTGGTGGCGCCCTGGCCCGCCCGCGCCGGCGTGGTTTGCAGCGGCCGAACCACCGTAACGGCCGACAGGGAGCAAAACGGCGGCTCAATGCCGTTCGGCGCCGCCCAAACCTCCTGGTGGCTCCGCGTGGCCATCTCCTTGCCAGCGCATGCATGCAGCACCGTCGCCGTGGCTTGGCACGTGCAGAGCGCGTTCTCTGCCGTCGACGGGCCGTGCGGCCGTTCCGTCGAGGGCAGGCCGTAAACCTCCCTCCCGTGCTGAGCTGGACCTTGAAATGGGACCACTACTCCACCTAGGCGATGCTCAAGCTCCTAAGCCGACCGTCCAGCCACAGCGCCGCCGTAATCAACTCGCTGGACTTATCCGTTCACGGCAACCGACTCGGGCCGGCTATATATAGCACCCCCGAGCTTGCTCTCGCCCCCGCACGACTCCACCACCTCACTAGACCCCGCCTAGCCACTGGGAGAGCCTCGAGGGGCCCTTCTTCCCCGACTCCGGCCGCCCCGTTCCGTCTTGGCCTCCACGTCGATTCGCTCCGGTGAGGCCGTCTCCGGTGCCCTAACTTCGTCAGCAACCCTCTCGAGCAACTAGGAGACTAACCCCCACTCCTATCTGAACACCGCAGCTCCCTACGGCGAGATCCACGACTGCCCGAACCGCCGTCCGCCGGAGCAAGGGCCGCCGTCGACACAGTGCTCGCCGACGACCACCACCACCACCCACAGGCGCGGAAAAGTGCACTGATCACGAAGGTACCCCCCGATCCCCCTGCCTCGCTGTGGATCGCCGCCGGCGACCACCCCACCTCTCGGGCACCGTCACGCTCGGTTTTCTCCGTTTGAAATTTCAAACCTGACAGGTGGAGCCCGCCTGTCAGCCTCTCAGTCACTTCTTTTAAACGAAACGTTATTCTGGATTTTTCCGCAGAGCCCCCTGGAAACTTTCTGTTTCATTACAGATGGGTCCTTGGGCCAAAACTCTTATAACTTTTAAACGGAAAATGATTTTTGATTTATTCCTTTTCTGTCATCTTTATTTTTCTGTCTAGTTTTTTGTCATATTTATCTGAAAAATATTTGGGACACTTTTCTATACACTCACGGTATTTACATTGCGTACGTATTTTTCTTATACCGTAGATACCGGAGGAGGTGACGGAGCTGCAAACTTCACACAGTTAAACTCCGACTACTCCGAACCAGGCAAGCATGTTTGAACTCTTGATATGATGAGTGGTTGTTGCATGTTTGCATTTTAGTATAGTCATGGCATGTTTATGAACATTTCTTTGAATGTTATATTTCATGCACATAAGTGGAAAGTAAGTTTCGGAAAGCATTATGTTGTTGGATACATATTTGCATGGCCATGTGATGGCATGAGGATGGGTAAGATGGCAGTGTTGTGACATGCCAGTCTTATGCCAGATTATTTGACTTCCGTGTCATCGTGAAACAAATCACAATTTCCATTCATCCCTTCCTGTACTGTCACATGTTTTCCGAAAGGAATATGGCATAGTAGGTTGCAAATCGTTTTCTTGGTACACACCAAATAGAGAGGCCGGGATGAGGGTTCCATGGCCCTGGATTAAAGCCCTTCATCTGGTCAGGGGGCATGGGTGTTTCCGGTTGGAACCGAGAGGGGGGCACCCCTTAGAGCGCGCTATAGAAATTTGATCCCATGCTACTCGAGGTTGTGGCCTCCCCGTCTCAAAGTTTTTCTTGGACGTTGTCCAGGGTGATTCCTGGCATCGTGAGGTGAAATGGGTGTGTACTAGTTAAATGTGTTTCTACTGAAATATCGTAAACGGAACTAGTCCTTCGAGACTACGGAAATCCGTTGGTTGTGGTCAGTTCATCCAAACTCTGCAGAGTCTCAAATTCTTTCAATTATCTTGTACTTTGTTCAAGTACTATACTCATCTTATCTTTTCAGATATCATCCTCAGTGACAAAAACCCCGGTGGAATACCTGTGTGATAAATCCGGTTAAAGATTATTCTTGTGGATGGACTAATCTTTTATTTACGTTTATTGTAAGCCCTGTCTGTGATGTCGCTCAGACGTCCGATGGTGGCATTCTTGTGTTTACATTTATTGTAAGCCCTGTCTGTGATGTCGCTCAGACGTCCGACGGTGGCATTCTTGTTATTTACATTTATGGTAAGCCATGTCTGTGATGTCGCTCAGACGTCCGACGGTGGCATTCTTGTTATTTACATTTATGGTAAGCCCTGTCTGTGACGTTGCTCAGATGTCCGACGGTGGCATTTCTTTTGTAAGCCCTGTCTGTGACGTTGCACAGATGTCCGACGGTGGCATTTCCTTTATAAGCCCTTTCTATGACGTCGCTCAGATGTCCGACTGTGGCATTTCTTTTATAAACCCTGTCTGTGACGTCGCTCAGATATCCGACAGTGGTATTTTCTTTTAAGCCCTTTATGTGGTGTCGCTCAGACGCCCGACTGCGGCATTTCTTTTATTTATTTACCTTTCGAGGCGTTGCTCCAGACACCCGATCGGTTTTCAGTTAATTATTTTATTTATCAAGTCGTGCATAAATATTATCATTGTTTTGTGAGCATAATTTTATTCGTGACGCATTCATGCATTCATTTATTATATCTTTTGTCCAAACTGTCTTGCGAGTACTTTCAAAGTACTCACCTGGCTTGTTGATTTGGCCAGATGTTGATGAAGGCGATCTCATGGATGAAGAGTTTGATAGCGAGTCCGACGCCTAGAGGAGTCCCAGTCAGTCCCGTGCAATCTTGTTTTGGTCATTGTATTATCCGCTTCCGCAACCTAGAAATAAATTCACCGAGCCTCACCTCGATGCTCGATGAGCTGCCAGTTAGGAGTCAAGTTATCCACTACCACTTTTTCCTCGAGCTAGTAGCATGCCACCACACCCCTGTGTCATAACCGCCCTTATGTAAGATATTGGCGAGTTGTAATAATTTGTTGAGCAGTCTCAGCTCAACCCTGTAATATATTTAATGCTACTGGTCCTCTGTTCATCAAGTATTTGTCTACCAGTGAGGATGACTTTTCCTATACTGGGATTTAAAGATCGATTTTGTCAATAATTATTTATTGAAAAAGTCGGTCGTGACATCTCTGCACAAAATTATTGATTTCATAGAACTAAAAAAAATCTATAACCGCATGACAAATGTGGTAGCCAAACTAAATAAACTCCCATCATCATTTAGATCATCCCATGTAAGGAAAAAAGATCAGCCAACTCCTACTGCATAATGGGATTATATTTTTCTTTTTGACATGTTAATAGGACTTAAAAGCTCACTTACATGCATGCTACCGGTGCATGCTTGCATGCAGACATATTGATGTGATTTAAAACCCACTCACATGCATGTGCCACGGTATTTCTGCATGCTTGCATGTGGCTTAGTGCGGAGCCTCTCAACATCTAGATTAGACGGCTATTATGACTGATTTACTTCATCTAACGGCTACGTCAATTTTGATGATGTGTCTCAAGGAGAGGATAGAGAATTCCTAGTAGTGGGGGCTAGCTATTACTAGTAGATAAGTCTGTATAGAGATCCCACTAGGTGAACTACATACGGAACAAAATGAATGAATCTACACTAAAAATGCATCTATATACATCCGCGTGTGGTTAATGGTGAAATCTCTACAAAGACTTATATTTAGGAACGGAGGAAGTACTAGTATAGTACTAGTACGTACTGTAATTTATCAGCGAGATAAATTTGTACAATGTTATGAAGCTTCCAGCTCCTGTTACATGTATCTTGCGTCCAAGGTTGCCCATTGCAACATTTCATGAAATACAAAGGATACTAACATGCATGCTATTGCATCTCAATGATTGACAGATCATAGAAAATATGTACTCCCTCCGTTCCAAAATAAGTGTCTCAACTTTGTGCAAACTTTAGTACAAAGTTGTACTACTACTAAAGTTGACACTTATTTTGGAACAGAGGCAGCTAAAGAAAAAACGATCCATGCAGTCCCTAGCCCTTGAACCATGAACCCTGACCAGGCTTCAATTTGCTGGCAACGTTCGAGCTTCCTAGTAAATGAAGTTTGCAACCTTTTGACCATCGGTTCATTTTGTGCAGTTTCACCAAAATCAAGATGAGCATCCCTGTGGCAAAGAAATTGAAGAAGCATGATTAGAATAAGATTACTAGGACTAGTTGATGAGACATAAACTCATCACAAATACTGTACGTAGAAGCCAGTAGAGGTATCAGGTATCTGCGGGGCAAAGAAGTAGAGAAATATCCACAGGGAGTGATGTGGGCAGCTGGAGCAGTGGTCCAAGCCGGCTATAAAGGGAGTTGTACCTGAGGGACGTAGCTCAACCTTGAGGAGGGCGGTGGGAGGCGGCAACTACCCACGTCGCGACAGTGAGCAAGGGACGAAGGAAACCTCACCGGCTTTGTGATAGAGAATGGCGGGGACCCCTGATTGGGACGTGCCGACAGTGGGTTTTCACCGTCGGCGACGGCCACCGCATCTACACTAAGAATCCACCCCTTCCCCAAGCGTACATGATCCGCGGGATGTTAGAGATGTGGCCATAGTCGTTTTGTGTGAGAGAGTGTGAAGAGAGCAACCCCAACAAGCAACCGTGTAGGCTAGCCCATCCTGACTATGTATATAGTGGAGCGGTTTCCTTTTCTCTCCATATGAACCTATCATATTGCGTATGTTCCATAGAAGAAAAAAAATAGTTATAAATGACGCGGAACCTACTACTCGTTCTCCTATAACCATGCGCTTGGCATCTCCAAAATATTAACCTTGCGATTGGCTCTTCGCCTCTTCGGGAAGTCAAGCAATAATGGTAGTGCAGTATATATCGTTCTTGCTATATGAGACCGAATGAATTGCTGCACGTCCACCACATGGGCGAGGGTCGAGGGGCGAGGGAGAGTGCTACTACATACGGAGCAAAATGAGTGAATGTACACTCTAAAATACGTCTATATACAGTAGTGTTTGGAGTATGTACTAGTAGTTCATATTGAAATCTACTAAAGGACATATATATTCCAAACAATATGATATAATCTCTATCACCAAGGTAGTACTACCTCCGTCCGGGTTTATTGGTCCTTATTGTATTTTGTGCCAAATTTTCACCATAGATTAAACTAACAAAATGTTCACGCATGTCACCAAACATTATATTTTTGAAAACTATGTTCAAATACGAATCCAATGAGATATTTTTTCTTGACATGCATTAACATTTTGTTAGTTAAATCTTTAGTCAAAATTTGGCACAAACTACAAAGGGGACCTATAAACCAGGACGGAGGTAGTAGGGACGAGGAGTAAACGAAGGGAGTAGTAAATTTTTTTCCTCGTCCTACGACCCACCGCGCGCATGGGTGAGGGAGGAGCAAGCTTCACCTCATCCTGCGAGCCACCGTGCCCATGGGCGGGGGAGACGGCGTACTAAGCAAGCTTCTCCTTGTTCTGCGAGTTGACGGGACACATCAAAAGTACTCCAGTGTATAGAGCCTTGCCTCTAAGGTAGGCCCCACACGGTTTGCCTCTTTTTTTAATTTAACATAACGTGTCAAGTCGCAATTTGTTTGTTCACCCGTGGTAGACGATCCTCCCTCCACCAAGTGGACAACCAGTACACGTGCAAATTACCACGTGGGCTGCCTTTTTGTATAGAAATGAGCTCCACCGTGTACCCGCGCGAGTGTGGTTGGGAAAGAGACGGGAATACGTGCGCCGTGCATGCACCTCTTCTCTTCGTGCACGTCCCCCACCTACGTGTGTGTGAGAGAGAGATACAAACCATGTTCGTGAGTGTTTTCTGTTTTGTGGTGGGGGTGGGGGTGGGGTGGGGGGTTGATTTCGTGAATTATTTGTGGGAATATGTGTCGATGACATCTCAAACAAAATTACATGCAACGTGTGTGAAATGGAGGCCTATCCATATCATACATATAGGGTCGGGCAATCCATGATAAGAGAGGGAGGGGTCATAGCTATCGATAGAGTCGAAGAGAGGATCAAGTGGGTGGGTGTGAGATCGATGAAGAGAGCCATCGAAATTGTGTGTGTGTGTGTGTGCAAGTCAAAGATATAGGGTGACTGGCCTACCGGAACGTTAGAGGGCACATGTCAAGTTTGTGTGTGGCAGGGAACATGACTAGAGCGCTTGATGTATCGGTGTGTGTGGGGGGGAGGGGGTGGGGGGAGGGGTAGGAAGAGGCCTAACTATAGAGGTAGAACGACTCGTATATGTGTTGAGAAGGCGAGACACAGCTATGTTTTGAGGGAGATCGGTCGACATCCATACATAACTGAAGGATGGAAAATATGAGGGACAGAGAGAGATAGGAGAGAGAGAGGGAGGGAGAGGGAGGCAGAGGGGTAGAGTGCTGGATGGGTGATGGAGTTGCTTCTCGGAGATGTTGGGAGAGGCCTACTAGACAAACTGAGGGTGGAACTGCAATGTTATCAATAAGAGTGGGGATGTGTTCCTGTGTGTGCCTGTGCGTGATAGATCTGTCGGGACGCATCCATGGATGATGAAGGGGAACCATGTGTTTGGTAAGCAAACCTAACTAGATCGGTAGATAAATTGTTGTTTGTCGGAGGAAGGGAGAGACACAACTAATGAGGTAGATCGATCGATGTGTGGGTAAAAACGAGTTATAAGGACCTAGCTGGCTATATGTATAGCGACAGATCGGTCGGTGTAGGTCCATTTGTTAGAGGCAAATAAGGCCCAGCGAGACGAATAGACAAAGAGAATGGATCTAGGAGGTGGTGCGAGAGGCCCAACTACTAGCTAGATAGGGGGAGGAGTGTGCGGTTGTGAGATCGATGAAAAGAGGGTCGAGAGTTTACATGTGTGTCTGACCATATGAGAGACACGAGGCAAGGACACATAAAGGAGGAGATTGAAGCAGTGTGTGTATGCTGTAGGCAGGCATCGCTGGAGAGGTTTATCGATCAGTGTGTGTCGGAAAGGAGTTGTGGAGGCTCTGGGAGAATGACCTAAAGAAAAAAATGAATGTGCCCGGTGGATAGAATGCCGAGGGAGGGGGAGGGCGAGGAGGGTGTGTGCATGCACGAGAGAAAGTTAGTGGTAGCTACAAAGGTTAGAGGATTGTGTGGGTGTAAGAGACTAACAAAGATCATAATTTGATATGAAAGCGGATTCATATATTTGAATACGAGATCATAGTGTTTTAAACATTGCATGCATGAATATAGCGGTGATACACGTGTTGTGCACATGTTATACCATAATGTGATAATGCATGGCATTTGCAACTCACAGCTAAATGCCGAACAGTTTAAACCATACTATACATCAAACAATCTCACATTTTATTTGAATTTGTGATAATGTGCGGCGTTTGCAGCTTACAACTAAATATCGAGCAATCTAAACAATACTATATATGGAACATTCTCACATTTTATTGAATTTGTGGTAATGTGTGGTGTTTGCAACTCACATCTAAATACTTGTAGGCGTAGGGGGCGGGGCACCATACATAATGTGATAAACACATTATACATATGAGACATGGTTTAGATTATGAAGATCTAGCTAGAGCTAGAAATGTAATGTGATTTGAAATCAAAATAAAGTGGATTCAAAAAATCTAGTTCGAGTTCATATAGTACACATAGTTCATACGTAACTCGAGACTAATCATGTGGTGTGCTGTGAAGATAATACACAAACGATGGTTTAACTTGACAATAATGATGATTGTAGATCTTATTAAAATAGAAAAACGAATTCAAATGCTTTGACTTCACAACAATCGTTACTGTAGATCTTATTCAAATTTAGTTCATATTGAAGCAGTAGTATATACGTTTGGAATGCACTAAAACGTTCATTTGAGTAGTAGGTTTCATGCATTATACACGTAGAAAAATATTTTAATTGAACATAACATGAATTCAAAGTTTTGAATGACATTTGTAGGGTGCATTTATTTCGTACAGTATACGTTAGGCTTGTCCAGAAATTTCAACCCGCGCCTTGTTAGCCCGAAATATTTAAGATATATCTTTGTCTCGTTGTGCTCCGACAACTCCCTCCATCTCAACCCGCGCCTTGCTATACCGAATTACAACACGCGTGAAAACTCCCACCTCCTGTGAAATCCCGACACGCGAAATGCCCGTGGTACCCCTGAACCGAAAGAACCGCCTCAAATCGGTGGGGGATACTTTCGTAACTAACCCCACATTTCGGACAAGCGCGTCTCTAAGCCATGGTTCCCCACTGCCATCCCATCCGCCCACCCATTCGTACACCGAGTCCGCGAAAACCCGCGACGAAACCCCACACCCTACTCCGTCCGCCACCCAGCCGGAGCCTCTTCCCCGACGACGTCGTCCACAGCAACACCTCGACGTCCCTCATCCACCATACCAGATGAGGATCCGTCATCGATCTCATTGTCCCGCCGGTTCAGCCACCCCGTCCTCCACCTCCAAGGAGCTGCCCCGATGTTCCCCTCGTCTTTCGCACCACCTCCATTCCCACACCGCCGTCTTCACCTGCACCACCGGAAGGGCATCATCATCACCGTTTCCTCGGATGAAGCTGCGGCTTAATCGGCGCCACCAAAGAGGTTGTACACTAATCGCTGCATTTTATTCTTGATTCGATCTCACGGTGATGTCGGCGCTCGGTCCCGAGCCGACACGGCGCGGCTACATCCACGGCGGCGTCGCCGGCCACTTCCTCCACGGTGTCGCTCCCTCGGCAGCGACGTTCACATCAGTAGGAGTTGTTGCTGCTTTAGCTCTAGCTCGCGCTGCTACTCTGCTTTTGCTCTCGGTCCCCTGCCTGGTCTGCTCTTGCTATTGCTCTTGCTCGCGCTGCTGCTCTCGCTCTTGCTCTTGCTTGCGATGCTGCTCCGATTTGGCTAAACTTCAGTCGACTGAATCGACTTTTGGGTCAGTCGATTTTCAAGGGGTGGGCTCACCGGGGTGAAGGAAGAACCAGCCGCAGCGGGGAGGGGGGCTTGCCGGAGAGGTACCCCACTATCTATCTTAGGGTTCAGGATGGGGGCGGTGGTCGCCGGCGGTGGCGGGCGTTGGCGGGGCGGTGGGATGGGGATCGCTGGAGAAAAAGCTCGGCACGGGGGGGCTAGAGGGATGGCCGGGGCGGCGGCGGGCCGGCGGTGGCGAGTGTTGTCGGGGCGGGCAGGGCGGCGCACCGCCGGCCGCGGGCGCCGGGGGGTTGCTGTTTGGCCGGTGGTGGCTGGCGGCTCAGGGGGGTGGAGGTTGAAGATGAACCGGAGGCCCTTGATTTCGTATCCAACGGCTGCAAATTCAGTCGACCGACGTGTAGCCTAACCTTGCTAGTGCGTTCAGTTTCGACAGCAAAATTCAGTTTCGACAACAAAATTCAGTTTCGACAGTTAGGTTCAGTTTTGACAGTTAAGTTCAGTTTTGACAGTTAAGTTCAGAGATGAGCGGCTGATGTATTTTACATCTAGCACTTTGTGGTTATGTATTTTACATCATGTATTGGAGATGCTATTAGAATTCCACTCAGGTTAACGTTGTTCATTGTCTCTCTCATCCTGCTTCAGCCTCGGCGTCGTACAACTCACCGGAGCTGCTCTAACGACGAAACCCTCCATCACAGCGGAGCAGTACCTTGGGCTCCATCTCCAGTCGCCTAAGACCTTCTGCCCCTCCTCCGACCGCAAAGTCAGTCGGAGCATCCTCACCGGCCAACCCAATCACGCTGAGATCGACATGGCTTCGCCAAAGAGGTTGTACACTTGTTGCATCTCTTTTTTACTCTACATGTTATATATATTGTCCACTGAGCACACGGATTTGTTCCTTTAGTGTCTCCTTGAAAGAAAAAACGTAGGAATTTTAATTTTCACTTTTCCTCCTTTTCAAAATCCTATTCATGAAGCACAAGACTAAGAGATAGTAGCATAATAGCATTATAACAGTACATCTTCTTGTGGTTTGACTTAATCTCACCATGCTTCTTTGCATCCTGTGATCTTCCAATTGTTGTGAATCAAACACCCAGATTGGCAGAAATCCTTTGTTTTTAAATTCTCTGTTTTACACGTGCACTCCTATCCTATTCCTGTCTAGTTCCTATCCCTGCATTGTTGGAATCCTCCAATTCAAATGAGCCCTTACAGAATTACTTCTCTTATAGATAGTTGTCAAAGAAAACCTTGTGTGGTTTGTCCCACTCCTGCTGCGCCATCGTCCACCCCAGCTCAGCTGCTCCAATGACAGAAGGGTCCAACACAGCAGGGATCCGACCTCCACACTATCTTTCACCGCCTCAGATCTTCTTCCCCGCCACTGGCAGCCATGAAAACTGCATTACCATCATCAACCGAGCAGATGACCTCGAGGACTACACGGGTCCGCAAGAGAGGTCACACTCTTTTGTGTCTGCTTACGTTATGCATCGCTTAATATTACATGCTACTTTATCATCATGTTCACCGATTAGACTCTGAGTCAGCTCCAAACTAATGGTCAAACTTGAGTTTTTAAATGGTTGTGGGGTACATATCGGGGCCGCTATCAATAGTATCTATCTACTATCTAGTTAATCTCCGGTGTCTACTATGAGTTTCATGTTGGGTGGGAAACAAACAGTAAAGAAGCCATTATCTGTATTTATTAACTGAAGCCATTATCTGCCTGCTATTATTGGTTTTGGGTCTATCCACAGGTTGCTACCATCACTATGGATTTCTGCATGCACTCCTTACATAATCTCACTATGTTTTATTCCTATGCATTATAGTTATTGCAAACAATGGAACTGAACATGTAGAGCAAAAGAGACGAGCCTTGCATGGCAATATAATTTCATGCAGACGTCGCTCCATGGTAGGCGCAAAGGCAGCCCCCCTCCACGCATTTCAGATTGTAATCGAGAGGAAGATATCTGTTCCGAGGGGGATTCAGAAGGAGAAGATAACTCCTATTTACCCCCTGAGGTCTTCGCTCTAACTTGGCATGCTGATGTTGGTTATATCATGCATATGGTGTCTTGCATTGCTTACTTTATACATCAAATATGTCATCTGCTTAGTTTAGACATCCTTTGTGCGAATGCCATCTGTTTAGTTTATTCATCGTTTATGTGAATTATGCAATGCCACCTTGTTTAGCCAGGCATCATATATGTGAATTTTGCAATGCCATCCTGCTTAGCAAGTCATCTTATATGTAAATTATATCAGGCCATCCTTTTTTTCGTTACATATTACATTTGTCAACAATGTTAGTACATTCAACTGCTCTTCGTGTGCATCATCCATTTGACACGGTGATGGCAAATTCTGGAGTGAAAACAAGGTCTTCTGAGCAGACTATGCTATCTGACGAAGCGCATATCTCGCTAGTTACAGATAGCTCCTCGGAGGAGGATCCAGAGACAGATGACCAGTCCTATTCCCCCCCCCCCCCGAGGTGTATGCTCTAACTTGGCAGGGTTATGTTGCTCATATCATGCGTATGGTGTCTCGCATTGCTATGCCATTAGATTAGTTTATATATGCTTTGTGTGAATGCCACCTGTTCAGTGTCTAATTACCATATATGTGAATTATGCATTGCCCTCTTGTTGCAAGACATTATATATGTGAATTATACAATTATATCTTGTTGCAAAGGCATTATATATGTGAATTATGCAATGCCATGTTGTTTAGCCAATCATCATGTATGTGAATTATATCATGCTATCATTTTTTGTATTACGTGTTCCATTTGTCGACAACGTTTGTATATTCAACTACTCTTCCTGTGCATCAACCATTTGAAGCGGTGATGGAAGTATCTGGAGTGAAAACAAGGTATTCAGAGCAGACAATGCTACCTGCTGAAGCAGACATCTTGCTGGCTACATAGAGCTCCTCAGAGGAGGATTCAGAGACTGATGATCAGTCCTATTTCCCCCCTTAGGTCTATGCTCAAACTTGGCAGGGTTATATTACCCATGTCATGCATGTTGTCTTGCATTGCTTAGTTTTTACATCATATATAGATTGCCATCTGCTTACTTGCTTACTATATAAATCATATATTTGAATTATATCATGCCATCATGTTTACATAGTACATACACATCATCTATCTGAATTATGGCATGGAAACCCATTTAATAAAGACATCATATTGTTATATCATCTCATCCTGTTTAGTGTTTACAGTCATCATATTTAGAATTATGGCATTCTATCCATGAATGTATGTGAATTATGGCATGCCAACCTATTTAATAAACACATTATATAGTTATTTCATGTTATCCTGTTTACATAGTCTCATATTTTGAACTATGTCTTTCCATCTTTCTTAGTTAGCCATCATAATGTGAAATTGTGTCATGCTATCCTGTTTAGTTAGCCACCATATATGTGAAATTGTGTCATGCTATCCTGTTTGGTTAGACAACATAAATATGAATTATTTCATGCCCTCTTTTATTCCCCACTATCCATTGCACTTGTCTATCATACAATGTCTATACTTTCAATTACTTTTCTTGTTTATCAGCCATTTGAATTGGAGAGCGTGATGGCAATATCTAAGGGAGTAACAACACGGTCTTCAGAAAAGATAGTGCTACCAGTTGATGCAGATAGAACCACGATTGTACTTGCCCAAGGACCAGATCCACCACACATAACCCAGACTCTCGCAGATTGTACCCCTACCCAGTTGGTAGAGAACCAGCTACACCCCTTCTAACCCCAACCCCGGCAGATAGTAACCCAGTTCCAGTTGACACAGCACCGTCTCCACCACAGAGCACCCAAACACGAGCGATTAGTAACGGAATTGCAGTGCCCAAAGCACGAGGACCACCACTCCGAATCCCAACTCAACGCTTAAAGGAGAAGAAGATTTGTTCCCAGGTCAGGTTCTGTAGCTATGGTTCATACTCCTTTGCTCTTGCATTACTGTATTTACTCATACCAACTATTTTCAAATTTGAAGTATGGAATTGAAACTCCAATGGCGCAACAGGCATGTTTTAAACCTGTTTCTTTAACTGGTTTGTTGTTGTAACCTGCTCTATGTTGATTTCAGTTTCAATTGAATAAACAGTTATGTTCTCATGTCATGCACATTACAAGTGTTGTTATGCTCTATAGTTACCCACACTTATATTCTGTCTATTCTACTTTGTCTTGAACAAATATTATTTGAACTGTGTCTCTATCTTGATTTGGCAACAAAACCTAGAATGATATAGACCATAAAGTGACCATGGTACATAGATATATGTTTGTTTCATGCTGTTATCCTGTCCACTTTACTACTGAACTCATTTACCAAAATGAGTTTCATATACAACATGGTAAACATGTGATGTGTCTGCTTGTTTCTCTTTTAGAATGCGGACAAAATATTGGAGAACTGTACCGCGTTATCCAATGGTAAAGGAAGTAATGCAGATAAGGTTCAAGATAGTGAGACATCCCTGTTGGTCTCCAAGAAAGGTGATAAAAACTATCTTGACGACGGTGAGGGAACCCAAAAGTCCTGTCTTGATGTAGTGTTCAAGTTACTGGCCACTACTGCTGGCACAAGCTCTTCGAACTCGCTGTCTGAATTAGTTCGTCTTGTTGAATCTCAACTTCAAGTTGAAAGACATCGATCAGATGTGCTGCGACGGGAAGCTGAAGGACTGAGGAAGTCCCTACAGAATTCAGATGCATATTTTCCGGTGCAACAGCAAGCGTTGGAGGATTTAAGCGCCAAACAAGAGAAAGTTAATAAGCTTGCTAAGCATCTTGCCAGCATTATGGGTACCCAGGATATTGTTTCTTGAGATCTTCTGAAGTGGTTTCAGTTCTGGATTTGTTTTGTTGCGGCGTTTATTTGCGCTGGTCGCCAACTTTGACAACTAGTGTATATGATATGCTGCTTTGTTCCCTATATTTGCACTGGTGGCGAACTTTGATGCCCAGTGGATGTAATATGTGTAACAGTCGTGATAGCCTAGCATAAGTTGCTTGCTTATTTATTTCCTTGTTGTCTTGTTTATTTGTTTGCTTGTAGTCAATGCAGTTCTTTTTAAAACTAGGCCACAGTAACCATGGGCTAATATTTACTGTAGTGACACTGGGCCTCCTACGGGCCATAGAAACAGTGGGCCTTCTACGGGCCGTAGAAATAGTAGGCCTTCTACGGGCCGTAGAAACAAAGGGCCTTCTACAGGCCGTAGAAACAATGGGCCTTCTATGGGCCGTATCATCAATGGGCCTTATACGGGTCATATGACCATAACAGGCCATCGTTAATAGGTCGTATTTGATGACTCTGTGAAAATGGCCCAACGTATTAACGGACCAGAAACGGGCCAATGTAACCATGAGCTGAATTTGGCCCACAAGCAGAAAATGACAGTAACGGGTCGTAAGTAAACGAATGCTGGAAATGAGCCCAAGAATAAATGTGCTCTGAGAAGGCCGAAAGATAATATTTGATGGAAATGGACCACCTGAATAACGGGCCCTTAATGGGTATAAAGTGATATACTATTCATTACGGGCCAGTTTCACCACGGGCCGTTAATGGGTGTAAAGTGATACACTGTTCATTGCGGGCCAGTTTCACCACGGGCCGTTAATAGGCCAAGAGTTACATAGGGCCTCATATGGGCCGAAAGACATCATGGGCCATACATGGGCCAGAAGTGAAAACGGGCTGGAATCATATTGGGTGGCCCAGATGATGCTACTGGGCCTAATTTAGATAGGGCGTAACGGGCCTTGGGTTAGCGGGCTGTAAATGGGCTATATGCAAACAGGCCGTTAACAGGCTTTCCATGGGCCGGGCCACCACCTTTTGACCAAGTCAAACAGGCCGGCCTTTTCACAGGAATGGGCCTCTGTTGGGTCGTGCCACGTGTCGACGTATCATAGGCGCCTTATGTCCAATGAGTGGATGACATCTGTCCCAACGGTGAGCCGACAAGTGTTTCCTCCAGCCAATGATGATTTACACGTGGAAAATCCCCATTGGTCGGGGCTGTTAACGGGTTATCGGATCCAAAACCCGACCCGATAGCTTAACGGCGTTCCATTACGGTGGATGCCACGTGTCGGTCACCCTTGATGAAAGCACTTCTGTGACGCGCGATTTATCGTCATGGAAGTGGACACTTCCGTGATGATAATTTTGGTAATGTCATGGAACACTTCTACGACAGCACAGGTATGACTATCTTGATTCTATCATAAATTTGTCATGGATGTACATGCATGACAAAAAACGCGACCTACTGTGACAAACACGTATCATCACGGAAGTGTATTTTTTTGTAGTGCATTGCTAATCCAGTAGAAAGACTTGATGTGGAGTAACTTCACGGTGAAGGTAAATCTTGAAAATTTACCCCCTTCATGAGTTGCGCGCTTCGCCTCCTCTAACACCTCAGCAAACAACGACTTCTGTCCATCAGCACGATCTTCAGCATCGTACAAATCCTTCAGTAGGTCAGGAATCCTATCATCTTCATGCCCATCCTCTTCCTCCAAAATAGCATTATCTCGCAAAACCTTTTCCATGAAATCAATGCCAGCATCACCACCACCCATCATATGAGGGGCCTCTGTATCAGCTTCAAAATGTTGAGGTTGACTGTCTAAAGGTTCTCCATGATATCCATCTATCATATGTGCTGGACATCCCACTAAGAAGCAGATGATCTTCCACTCTTCCTTGAGCCATTCTTGAACGGTTGAGGCTTTTGCAGCATGGGCAAAGAATGTGAGCATCGTTGGCATAATCTTCCCGAAAAAATGCCATGAAATCATCAACTCCTTTCATATGTTCTTTTCTAACTCCTTTTCTAATCTAGCTTTTGTCCATCTGCCAAAGACAACAAATTGTTGCAACTTAGCAAATCAATCTAAGTGCGTCAACATTAATTACTGAAAATGGATGGAAGTAATGGAAGCTAAAATTCTAGAAAATTTTATATGTTAATTTCCTAACCACAACATTGAAACAAACCAAACTATAAATCAAACCAACACTGAAATTGGCATGAATTTATGTTGCAGAGAAGGCTAATTCAAATTAAACCAAACTAGCTAGCTAGCTCCTAACAAATAGTATGTTGTTTCTATCAATTACAATTACAATTATCCTAACAATCTGTAGACCAACAAGTGAAGACCAAGGCCTTGTTTCTGGCCTTGATAAATGAGAGGGGTTAACAGATATTGGCAGGGATTAAATCCCATCTAGCTGAAATTCCCCCCAAATCTTAACCGAACAAGGCCTGAACAATTCTTAACAAACAAGCTGAAGAACTCCCAACAGTACATCAAGAAAATTCATCTATGCAATATCTACCAAACAAGCAAGCTATCTCCTAATTCCTAACAGTGCATCAAAAAATTCATCTATGTTGAAGAACATCTGACAAAATTCATCAACAAAATTCATCTATGCTCGGCGACGAGGTGCAGATAGTGAGAGAGGAGAGGGGGGAAGAGGAGAGGGGCGCATACCGGGAGGTGTGCTTGCGGCGGCGGCGAGTCCCCCATGCTCGGCGAGCCTCTCCTTGCGTGGCCGTCGTTCCTGCGCCCGCCCCCACCACCGCAGGTGGCCCACGCCCCTGTTGGTTGCTTTGGCAGCCAGCCCCACCTCCACACCCGCCGGTTGCTTCCGCTGCTTCCCCCGCTGCTGCTGCCCCCGCCGGGGACAAGGCGAGCGGCGAGGCCGTGGGAGAGGTCACCTGCGGCGAGGCCATGGGCGAGGTCACTTGTGGCGAGGCCATTCCTGCCCCCGCCCCCACCGCCGCCGGTCGCCCCCGCCCCTGCTGGTCGCTTCGGCCGCCGGCCACGCCCCTGCCCGCAGCCCGCCGCCACCTGGTCGGAAGACCTAGAAATTTTGGGCTAAGTGTTGGCTCTGCCCGCAGCCCACCGCCACCTGGTCGGAATAGGTCCCACTTGTTAATGACTTAGATTTGGCGCTATAATATAATATACATAGCCATTCCGCTAGATAGACAACAATCCCTCTCTAGCCTAGTGGTAGTGAACAAGTTAAACAGCGCGAGGTCGTGGGTTCGAGTCCCGCCTCGTGCATCTTTTTTACTAACAAATTTAGGGCCTGTCAAGTGGGTCCCTCTTGTAAATGCGCTCTTGTTGAATATACACATGTAAGCGAAAATGACAACTAAGAAATCCACATAGGCGAGACTACTGAGGTGGCCGCCTAATCATTCAACTGCACTAAAACTCAAGTGTAACGACCATTCATATTGGTCGTAATTTGTTAGAAATGAGCCATGAACCAGGGATGTCTGCTTTATGACCATTTCCTCTAATGAAATTACGACCTTTCTAACAAGAATGGTCGTTATGGGTTAGGGTTTGGAGCCCCCTGAACAGCTTTTGACCAATTGGTCTAAAATGGTCATAAATTTATAACCAATTCTTTCAGGGTCACTCACAAAAGGTCACTAGTTGACATATTTCTTGTAGTGCGATTTGAGGCGCTTCTTTTGGTTCAGGGGTACCACGGGCATTTCGCGTGTCGGGGTTTCACATGAGGTGGGAGTTTTCGTGCGCATTGTAATTTCGGAATAGCAAGGCACAGGTTGAGATGGAGGGAGTTGTCGGAGCTCGACGAGACAAAGATATATCTTAAATATTTTAGCCTAATAAGGCGCGGGTTGAAATTTCCGGACAAGCCTAACGTGTACTTTACCAAATCAATGCGCACTACAAATGTCACTCAAAACTTTGAATTCATGTTATGTTCAATTAAAATATTTCGCTACGTGTATAATGCATGCAACCTACTACTCAAATGAACGTTTTAGTGCATTCCAAACGTATATACTACCGCTTCAATATGAACTAAATTTGAATTCGTTTCTCTATTTGAATAAGATCTACAGTAATGATTGTTGTGAATTCAAAGCATTTGAATTCGTTTCTCTGTTTTAATAAGATCTACAATCATCATTATTGTCAAGTTAAACCATCGTTTCTGTATTATCTCCACAGCACACCACATGATTAGTCTCGAGTTACATATGAACTATGTGTACTATATGAACTCGAACTTGATTTTTTGAATCCACTTTATTTTGATTTCAAATCAGACTACATTTCTAGCTCTAGCTAGATCTTCATAATCTAAACCATGTCTCATATGTATAATGTGTTCATCACATTATGTGCCCCGCCCCCTACGCCTACAAGTATTTAGATGTGAGTTGCAAACACCACACATTACCACAACTTCAAATAAAATGTGAGAATGTTCGATATATAGTATTGTTTAGATCGTTAGATATTTAGTTGTAAGCCGCAAACGCCACACATTATCACAAATTCAAATAAAATGTGAGATTGTTTGATGTATAGTATGGTTTAGATTGTTCGGCATTTAGCTGTGAGTTGCAAACGCCATGCATTATCACATCATGGTATAACATGTGCACAGCACGTGTATCACTACTATATTCATGCATGCATATGTTTAAAACACTACGATCTCCTATGCAAATATATGAATCCGCTTTCATATCAAATTATGATATTTGTTAGTCTCTTACACCCACACAATCCTCTAACCTTTGTAGCTACCACTAACTTTCTCTCGTGCATGCACACGCCCTCCTCGCCCTCCCCCTCCCTCGACATTTTATCCACCGGGCACATTCATTTTTTTCTTTAGGTTCTCCCAGAGTCTCCACAAATCCTTTCTGACACACACCGATCGATAAACCTCTCCAGCGATACCTGCCTATAACATACACACACACCTTCAATCTCCTCCTTTATGTGTCCTTGCCTCGTGTCTCTCATACGGTCACACACACGTGTAAACTCTTGCCACTCTTTTCATCGATCTCACAACCGCACACTCCTCCCCCTATCTAGCTAGTAGCCGGGCCTCTTGCACCAGCTCCTAGCTCCATTCTCTCTGTCTATCCGTCTCGATGGGCCTTATTTGCCTCTAACAAATGGATGTACATCGACCGATCTCTCGCTATACATATAGCTAGCTAGGTCCTTATAACTCGTTTTTGCCCACGCGTCGATCGATCTACCTCATTAGTTGTGTCTCTCCCTTCCTCCGACAAGCAACAATTGATCTACCGATCTAGTTAGATTTGCTTACCAAACACATGGTTCCCCTTCATCATCCATGGATGCGTCCTGGAAGATCTATCAAGCACATGCACACACAGAAACACATCCCCACTCTTATTGATAACATTGCAGTTCCACCCTCAATTTGTCTAGTAGGCCTCTCCCACCATCTTCGAGAAGCAACTCCATCACCCATCTAGCACTCTACCCCTCTCCCTCCCTCTCTCTCTCTCCTCTATCTCTCTCTCTGTCCCATCATATTTCCCATCCTTCAGTTATGTATGGATGTCGACCGATCTCCCTCAACACATAGCTGGGTCTCTCCTTCTCAACACATATACGAGTCGTTCTACCTCTATAGTTAGGCCTCTGCCTACCCCTATCCCCACCCCCTCCCCCCCCCACACACCGATACATCGAGCGCTCTAGTCATGTCTCCCTGCCACACACAAACTTGACATGTGCCCCCTAACGTTCCGGTAGGCCAATCACCCTATATCTTTGACTTGCACACACACACAATTTCGATGGCTCTCTTCATCGATCTCGCA
>NC_041389.1:650968486-650969042 GCF_002162155.2 Triticum dicoccoides
CCCACCACCCCCACACACACCGATACATCGAGCGCTCTAGTCATGTCTCCCTGCCACACACAAACTTAACATGTGCCCCCTAACATTCCGGTAGGCCAATCGCCCTATATCTTTGACTTGCACACACACACAATTTCGATGGCTCTCTTCATCGATCTCGCACCCACCCACTTGATCCTCTCTTCGACTCTATCGATAGCTATGACCCCTCCCTCTCTTCTCGTGGATTGCCCGACCCTCTATATATGATATGGATAGGCCTCCATTTCACACACGTTGCATGCAAAAAAAAATTGAGATGTCATCGACACGTATTCCCACAAATAATTCACAAAATCAACCCCGCACCCCACCCCCCACCCCCCACCCCAAAACAAAAAACACTCACGTACACGGTTTGTATCTCTCACACACACATAGGTGGGGGACATGCACGAAGAGAAGAGGTGCATGCACGGCGCATGTACTCCCGTCTCTTTCCCAACCACGCCCGTGCGGGTACACGGTGGAGCTCATCTGTACGAAAAAGGCAGCCCACGTGGTAATTTGGCACGTG
>NC_041389.1:650969052-650995405 GCF_002162155.2 Triticum dicoccoides
AAAACAGAAAACACTCACGAACATGGTTTGTATCTCTCTCTCACACACACGTAGGTGGGGGACGTGCACGAAGAGAAGAGGTGCATGCACGGCGCACGTATTCCCGTCTCTTTCCCAACCACACTCGCGCGGGTACACGGTGGAGCTCATTTCTGTATGAAAAAGGCAGCCCACATGGTAATTTGGCACGTGTACTGGTTGTCTACTTGGTGGAGGGAGGATTGTCTACCACGGATGAACAAACAAACTGTGACTTGACGCGTTATGTTAAATTAAAAAAAGAGGCAAACCATGTGGGGCCTACCTTAGAGGCAAGGCTCTATACACTAGACTAATTTTGATGTGTCCTCTCAACTCGCAGAACAAGGAGAAGCTTGCTTAGTACGCCGTCTCCCCCGCCCACGGGCACGATGGCTCGCAGGATGAGGTGAAGCTTGCTCATCCTTATGCCTGCTCCCTCACCCATGCGCACGGTTGCTCGCATGACGAGGAGAAAAAATTACTACTCCCTCCGTTTACTCCTCGTCCCTACTAATACCTTGGTTATACAGATTATATCATATTGTTTGGAATATATATGTCCTTTAGTAGATTTCAACATGAACTACTAGTACATACTCCAAACACTGATGTATATAGACGTATTTTAGAGTGTAGATTCACTCATTTTGTTCCATATGTAGCACTCTCCCTCGCCCCTCGACCCTCGCCCACATGGTGGACGTGCAGCAATTCATTCGGTCTCATATAGCCAGAACAATATATATTGCACTACCATTATTGCTCGACTTCCCGAAGAGGCAAAGAGCCAATCGCAAGGTTAATATTTTGGAGATGCCAAGCGCAAGGTTATAGGAGAACGAGTAGTAGGTGTCGCGTCATTTATAAATAAAGTTTTTTTTCTTCAGAGGCACGTACGCAATATGATAGGTTCATATGGAGACAAAAGGAAACCGCTCCACTATATACATAGTCAGGACGGGCCAGCCTACATGGTTGCTTGTTGGGGTTGCTCTCTTCACACTCTCTCGCACAAAATGACTGTGGCCACATCTCTAACATCCTGGCGGATCACGTCCACTGGGGGAAGGGGTGGATTCTTAGTGTAGATGCGGTCGCCGTCGCCAACGGCGAAAACCCACTGTCGGCACGTCCCGATCAGGGGTCCCCGCTGTTCTCTCTCACAAAGCCGGTGAGGTTGCCTTCGTCCCTTGCCCACTGCCGCGACGTGGGTAGTTGCCGCCTCCCGCCGCCCTCCTCAAGGTTGAGCTACGTCCCTCAGGTACAACTCCCTTTACAGCCGGCTTGCACCACTGCTCTAGCTGCCCACATCACTCCCTGTGGATATTTCTCTACTTCTTTGCCCCGCACATACCTCTACTGGCTTCTACGTACTGTATTTGTGAATCAACTAGTCCTGTCGAGGATATACCGCGCGGTATGACCCGGCCGGAAGTATGACCCGGCCGGACTTGGCGCTTCACTGATGACCCGCCAGAGGATAGGCGACTCATGGGTCTGGCGGCTCACTGGTCAGACGACTCACCGATGACCCCAATAGCGGGTCACATAGAAGACAAGGCCCAAGGCCCAGTAGGCCGGCTCATATTATGGTGGGCCGGCTTAAGACATAAGGCGTGAGGTATATTTCCTTTACGAGGAAGCAAGATCTGTACTTGTATCCGACTTGTAAGAGAAGATAGACTAGTTTTAGTCCTACTAGGACTCCACATGTAACCCTCCCCTCTAACTTATATAAGGAGGGGCAGGGCTCCCCAAAGAGAGGAGGCAAGCAAGAAACAATCTCTAGGACTAGACACAACTAAAGGAGAGCCGGTTTACCGGCGACTCCCACGTGATGATAATGAGACCCAGCCACAAACAGCATGTAGGGTTATTACCGGATGATGTTTCCCGGGGCCCGAAGCTGTCTAAATCGTTGTCTTGTGTGTTGATCTGCCCAGCGTCTCTCGTCCCACTCAACCCCTCTCAAACTATCACATAGATGCGTTGGCCTCGCGACTAAGTCCTCACACTAGGACATCTAACATGTTAATTCCACGATAGTTGGCACCCACCGTGGGGCCTGCGCACGGTGGTGTTGAGTTCTTGGAGGGATCTTTTAAGGGATTGAGAATCTTGTGGTATGTCAGATGAAAAAGCGCCGGCATGAAAAGCACGCGGGATAACCCGGCGTGGGACAGCCTTGGACAAAGCCAACACGTTCATCGGCTTACATTCAGAGTTATGATAGATTTTGAGGTTGGCAGATGCAAGTTTGAAGATTGAGAGGTTAGGGTTGTGTGCACCGTCGCCGCCGTCCAGAAGAATCGTCAAGACCGAGATTAAACTTTTTGTTTGCAGCTTTCCTACTCGGGTTACGGGGCGGATACACCGAAACCTACGCGAAGCAATCCTGCGCTGTGGTTAAATCATCGTAATCTCTTGTTTTCCTCCAATGGATCAAGCTAGATACACGTATGCAAAAGGGAGTACTAGTGGAGTACTAATCCATGGAAGAATCAATCAGCAAGTCACGTCAATGTGCAGTAACAAATACGTCAAGCCGGCGTCAAGTCAAGATCGATCTGGCAGTACTACTTTTTCACAAAGGTGAAATCTGACCCGGATTCCCCGCGCCAAGCCGGCCGCGGCCTCTCCTCCTCTTGCTGACCCGCTTGTTTTTGCGAGTCAGCCCGGTCAGTTCGCTGCCACAAAAAAAACGCCCTTGACTGATCTGTTCACTGCAAGTTGCAATTCCTGCGTCCATGGTCTTTGCTACTCCCGAGAAGAAAAATTGCAGCAGTGCACGCCTGAGTACTACCGGAGGCTATGAGGAGTCACAAGTTCATATTGGTTTTTCTCCAAATCTCTACATCTACCTAAGGAAACTACCATGTTTACCTTACAAGTCAAAGAGGAGAGCGATACGGTCAGCTACTTTTCCATAAAAAGAAAGGGAGGAAAAGAAGAATACGACTTGGAGGAAGACACGGACTGAGTCAACACAGGCAGCTACAACCCGGGGAGCAGACGCGGACATGGTCTCCGCTGTTGCGGCCACGGCCAAGGCCTCGCGCTAAGCGTTGAGTTTTCAAGGCATCTCACGTGAGAAGTGCTACCACAGGTTTCCATTCCAAATAACGTGAGGTTATACTAATCCATCGGTACTAGTATTCGTACTCCTCCAGATCTTTTTTTAGTCTGTATATGGATCAGCTGTCCGATGGACAACTGACGAATGGTGGCACACAGATCATCTACCATCCAGATCATCACGTGATATCCATCCAATTTACTTTTATCAATACTTACTAATTTTTTTGAAAACGGCCACTCTGCACTATAGTGTTGTTATATACAGCCGTCGCCCCTGCGGTCCGGCCTACATCAACGTGCCAGTCGGCTTAAAAAACGCAGTGGCCGACTCGCCCGTCCACACCACCTTACAATGCCGAAGGACTCGCTCGTCTACCCTCGTGGCCGGTTCACGTGTCTGTGCCAGCTTACAAACGTCACGACCGACTCACCCGCCCGCACCGGTTTACCACGCCGCGGCCGGTTCACCCGTGAGTGATTTCAACTTCACCTAATGATCATCAATTTCATGGCAGGTTATTTCCGGCCTGGCACATCAGGTGATATCCATTTAAAATATATTTTATTAGCACATATTATTTTTGTCAAAGAACAAGTTTATCTTTGCCTTGGTCATATTGTTTATGCAGGGCAGTTATTTATGACAAAAAGTGATATTACTCAACGGACTCCCGCACCGGCTTACAACGCCGTGGCCGTCTTTCGCGACCGCGCCGGCTTACAACACCGTGGCCGTCTCTCACGACCACGCCGGCTTACAATAAGGAGGATAACTTGCCCGTCCGCACCGACTTACAACGACACGGACGGTTTATCTGTCTGTGCCGCCTCAGATGTTGCGGTTGTCTTTGCCGTCCGTCTCTTGTGGCCTGGTCTACATCAACATATCAAGCCGCACCTGTCTGCATGAGTTGTTTATTGAGTATGAGCAAGTCACTGTTTGGGAAGTCCGGTTTTCTTCCAACAAATTGGAGGCAAATTATCATGTATTATCAGCCACCGTCTGCACCGGATGGCTCAATGGGCAGGCGCACAAATCGCCGCCACTGCGGTTTGGTTTACGTCAAACAACCAGTTGGAAGGAACCATTGGCCGAGTTGCTGACACGGTTCATACGGGATCATTTGTAACCCGCCGCAGTCACCTCAACCTTCTGTGGATTCACATCGCGTTATCAACGCCAATGATATACACCTTATGCTATGGTCAAATATGGAGAATCTCAAGCCGACTCTTCGAGTCATCTTGAGACTCGTGGGCTACAATGGTATGGCTCGGCAAAATTAGCCGGTTTCAATGAATTCAAGAACTCCGGGTCATTGAAGGGAAGATAACCCGGCCCTGCAGGCTGCTGCTTTATTGGCGAATATTTTAAAGCCGCCAGAAAAATTTCCGATTCAAAATGAGGATTCCGGTTTAGAATAGAGCTCAAGAGACATCTCTCTCCCGCAAAGCTTTGAAGCTCTCAAAACCGGTTCAACATCCGGCTCAAGGTAAATTTGTCCCTCATAAATTTTTGAAGCTTTCAAATCCGGTTTAAAGTTCCGGTTCAAAAAGAATTAATCTCTCGCAAGTTCGAGTTCTAAGAAAAATTGAAGGTTGCCAAAAAAGAACTTGCTACCATGATACGCGGTTCAAACATAGGTATCCTGCCTTACGGCTTATCTTATTATGGTCACTTGGGGGCTTCCTGCTCATCGAGCATAGCTGTCGGTACCCTCTTGATCGGTGCAATGGTAATATATGGTCACTTGGGGGCTTCCTGTTCAAACATAGGTCGTATTCGAACCTAAGAGAGCATAGTTGTTGATACCCTTTTGATTGGCAAACTGCCGAACCTACTTGGGGGCTTCTTGATCGTATCCGAATCATAGCTCAACCCCTTTAGGAATCGACGTGGATCGTATTCGAATCAGCGTCGCTAAACAACTCTTAAGGTCACTTGAGGGCTTCCTGTTCAAACATAGGTTGTATTCGAACCAAAGAGAACATAGTTGTCGATACCCTCTTGATCGGCAACGCCAAAGCCACTGGGGGCTATATGATCGTATTCGAATCTTATCTTAACCCCTTTGGAACGGTTTTCTGATCATATTCGAATCAGAAGCCTCAAAAAATTTTGAAGTCTCTTTTTGCAGACACAGTTTTGGGTTTGACTTGAGACCTTTTTTGGATTATATCTCAAATGTATATAAGTGTTTTATGCTTAACCCGGCTTGACTTTTAACTATAAGTCGCCAGCTTATGACAATCATCATCTATGTGGAAGCATTGGCTTCTAAAGATTGTGTTATCACCCTTACTGCATAGGTCATGTAAACCGGCAGTACAAATTCAATATCACTGTGGTTATATGTGAGGTATTATGACCCGCCCTGCGGTAAACCGCCAAGGGTTCTTGTGATCTACTTGTGTGTAGGGTAAGACTACATTTGGGTGGTTACCCACCCTGGCTCTTGACGTTAAGTCGCCAGGGCATATGTTGTTTAAACTCTGTGCAGGATTTGCAGAACTATGACTTATATAAATGCTTCAGTCCAAGCTCATCAGTGAAATTGGTGTCTCAAAAGGGTTATCAATTATTGATTTTCTCAAGGGCTATAGGCCATCGGGTTACAATGAATGCGCATTAAGTCATCATCGGCCAAGAGCCGCCAGGTATTTAAACTCCGGATTTACTTGTCAACCGATGAGGTATTCAAATTTTTAAATAGCCAAAACTGGCTGGATTTTCATGATGATATTGAATGATTGAGGTTTTCATACCGGATTATATTATTCAAATCTTGAATAGCCAACATGGCTGGATTTCTATTGTGATTATCAATAACCAGTGTGATGATTGAGGTTTTGAAAGTCACTTTAGCGCAACAGCTATTATTTTTATCAATGGGCATGATTTATTTTACAATGGAGGAAATAGTCCCAAGTCGCTTACGACCCGGCACTTGGGGGCTACATTATTCAAATTGAGGTTACATCAAATATGCAAGTATCATGTCGCTGCAAGCTTGCAGCATGACACTTGGGGGCTAATGCAAAGTCATTTTTTGCTCAAACTTATTGAAGACCTGACTCATCACATTTTAAATGAGCCGGCCCTTGGGGGCTACCAATTGCTCGTGTCAAAAATTCAAGGTACACAAGCATTAATCCATTATGTTGAACGGTCCACTATTTAGTTGGTGGAGTACAAAGCTCTTAACCTTGTGGATGTGGGTTCAAGCCCCATGGTGGAGACTATATTATATGATATTATTATCAATTATATACAAAGTCCCAGCTCAGTATTATCTTACTAAGCCGGCCCTTGGGGGCTACACATTGCTGTTCAAATTTACATGGTTATATCTACAAAGTCCCTGCTTATTATTGCATAATGATCCGGCCCTTGGGGGCTACACTAGTTGAAATTTTCATGAGCATAAAGCAATTACAAGTCCCAGGTTGCTGCAAGCATGACAACCCGGCACTTGGCAGCTACATGTGTGGAATATTCAGTTTATATGATTGAGATGAATAAACCGGATTTCTTCAAGGTTGCAACATTTATTGGAGCAAGTCTTAAACCATCACTTTGTTCTGCTCAAGACTTGGGGGCTACAGGTAATATGGATGTAAGGGAGAAAAATCTTCAAATTATCAGTTTTGAGCAAATCAGGAGGATCAATTACATAAACCGGTGTCAACAACAATTATGACCCGGCATCGTCTGTTTTGTAATCTGGCAATTTTTGGTAATGATAAACCGGCAAATTTTACATCTTCAAGCCGGCTGAATATCAGATGAGTATTCGAAGACCAAAATTATTTAACCCGGCGCCTTGGAAGCCAACTCAAGTGGATTATTCTTCACAATATTTTTCTGTGAGAAATCAACATCAGCAAATTGAGTATGAAGCTAGCTTATTTGACCCGGATTTTCTAGATGAAGGAAATGACAATTGGACTTAAGGATAATCAGGTCCCGTCTCAGGAGAATATTTAACCGGGAGCACAAGGAATTAAGGATGATCAGGTGCCGGCGTGCAAGAATTTTAAACCGGAACACAATCTGTCAAAGTTGTTCTTGTGTTTCTTTTACAGGATCAGTTTAACATGGATAAATCCAAATTAAACTGGGGGCTAATGTCGAGGATATACCCCGCGGTATGACCCGGCCGGAAGTATGACCCGGACGGACTTGGCGCTTCACTGATGACCCGCCGGAGGATAGGCGACTCACGGGTCTGGCGGCTGACTGGTTAGACGACTCACGGATGACCCCGACGGCAGGTCACATAGAAGACTAGGCCCAAGGCCCAGTAGGCCGGCTCATATTATGGTGGGTCGGCTTAAGACATAAGGCGTGAGGAATATTTCCTTTACGAGGAAGTAAGATCTGTACTTGTATCCGACTTGTAATAGAAGAAAGACTAGTTTTAGTCCTACTAGGACTCCACATGTAACCCGCCCCTCTAACTTATATAAGGAGGGGCAGGGCTCCCCAAAGAGAGGAGGCAAGCAAGAAACAATCTCTAGGGCTAGACACAACTAAAGGAGAGCTGGTTTACCAGCGACTCCCACGTGATGATAATGAGACCCAACCACAAACAGCATGTAGGGTTATTACCGGATGATGTTTCCCGGGGCCCGAAGCTGTCTAAATCGTTGTCTTGTGTGTTGATCCGTCCTGCGTCTCTCGTCCCACTCAACCCCTCTCAAGCTATCACATAGATGCGTTGGCCTCGCGACTAAGTCCTCACACTAGGACATC
This sequence comes from Triticum dicoccoides, assembly GCF_002162155.2. Lineage (NCBI taxonomy): Eukaryota > Viridiplantae > Streptophyta > Magnoliopsida > Poales > Poaceae > Triticum > Triticum dicoccoides. The sequence continues at coordinate 650,976,908 of NC_041389.1, forward strand.
TGATGTGTTAATTCCACGACAAGTCCCAGTAATCTTATTCTAATCACGCTTCTTAAATTTCTTTGCCACGGGGATGCTCATCTCTATTTTGGTTAAACTACACAAAATGATCGGATGGTCATAGGGTGGCAAACTTCATTTCTTGGGTAGCTCCATGTTGCCAGCAAATTTAAGCCTGGTTAGGGTTTATGGTTCAAGGGCTAGGGACTGCATGGATCGTTTTTTCTTAACTATCTCTGTTCCAAAATAAGTGTCAACTTTAGTAGTAGTACAACTTTGTACTAAAGTTTGCATAAAGTTGAGACACTTATTTTGGAACGGAGGGATTACATATTGGCTATGATTTGTCAATCATTGAGATGCAATAGCATGTCTGTTAGTCTCCTTTGTATTTGATGAAATGTTGCAACGCGCAACCTTGGATGCAAGATACATGTAACAGAAGCTGGAAGCTTCATAGCATTTTACAAATTTATCTCGCTGATAAATTACAGTACGTACTATACTAGTACTTCCTCCGTTCCTACATATAAGTCTTTGTAGAGATTTCACCATGAACCACATGCGGATGTATATAGATGCATTTTAAGTGTAGATTCATTATTGTGTTCCGTATGTAGTTCACCTAGTGGAATCTCTACAAAGACTTATCTACTAGTAATAGCTAGCCCCTACTACTAGGAATTCTCTATCCTCTCCTTGAGCCACATCATCAAAATTAATGTAGCCGTCAGATGAACTAAATCAGTCCATAATAGCCGTCTGATCTAGACATTGAGAGGCTCCGCACTAAGCCACATGCAAGCATATAGAAATACCGTGGCATGCATGTGAGTGTGTTTTAAATCACATCAACATGTCTGCATGCAAGCAAGCACCGGTAGCATGCATGTAAGTGAGCTTTTAAGTCCCATTAACATGTCAAAAAGAAAAATATAATCCCATTATGCAGTAGGAGTTGGCTGATCTTTTTTCCTTACATGGAATGATCCAAATGATGATGGGAGTTTATTTAGTTTGGCTGCCACATTTGTCATGCGGTTATAGAGTTTTTTTAGTTCTATGAAATCGATAATTTTGTGCGGAGAGATATACGGCTGTTCCGCGGCAACGCGCGGAGCTTGCGTGTTTACACTGCTCTTGCACTCCTCCGCTGTAAGAATGGATAAAATTGTAATCTAGTAGTACTCCCTCCGTCTAGGTGATTAAGTCATCTTAGCCTATGCACCATGACCGAGGAGAAGGGGAAAACAAAAGACCTTAGAGTAATGTTTATTTGCTAATTAATAGCACTGCATGCAATGAACTAACCATTGCATGTCGTGTTTGGTAGTCTCAAGTCATTAAAAGCATGCACACCCCTCGTCTCTTATTGGATGATATGTGAAGAAACAAGAAATGATGTAGAAGTTAATGCACTGCGCCTAAGTGTTTTGGGAGTATTTTTTTTCGTAACATGACTTACACACCTAGACGGAGGGAGTACCTCCTTTCGCCGAAAGCGTGGGACATCCAGCAGTCCTACCACCTCAGTAATAAAGACCAATGAGCCGTCAAATCACATAGACCCAGCAGTAAGTTGGACGGACGAAGTAACCATCACTCTTGCGCTAGTGAGAGGTCGCGTCTGCTCTGCCCGGGCATGGATGCGGCACCGATTCTTTGGAGCGGCGCTGACGGTTTCGGGCGGGAAGCGCGCGCGGGCGATGGAGGGGCTTTGGGTGGGCCAGGCTGGTCAGGAGCGGGCGTGGCAGCTGTCCGCATGTCCCTACCGGACACACCCGCAAACGAGAGGATGCACCGACTCTCGTGGCTAAAATCGTACACTACACACCATCTCTCTGTAGGAGTAGGTCGATCTGTCGCTCTCTCTAACACACACATGCTGTTAAACACACACACACACACACACACCTTGGTCCCGTTGCACATTCTAACGTGACTTATTACACCTAGACGGAGGGAGTAGTAAGTATATGAGATACGGTGGCACACTGACTTAAGTCGAATATAAGTGCCCAAAATTGTGTGCATGATATAATAAGGATTCACTTAAAATAGTACGTGAGCGAATAGAGGGATCAATTGGACAGTGTTCCCGAGCAGTAGCGAGATGTGTGAGGTAAGATACACCGCCGGCACTTTTAATTTTTCTTGTTAATTTGTTTGTTTCACCCTCTGACTGGTGGGACCCAACGTACTACGTGGAGAGAGGTAAGGTGACTAAGGGTGCATTATTTCTGCACCACTGTGGATAGTCTTACCACCAAAGCCACATGACACGATTATGATTGAAATCCCAATGACTCCCACACACACACAAAAAAAAAACACGGCATGCTTGTCACACCAATGCAGGAATGTATAAAAGGTTATTTTCCTCTCATTGAACATAACGGGAGGTTGTGTAGCTGGTTAGCCTGTTCGCTCATCAAACTTGAGGTCTCGGGTTCGATAACTACACTTGGGCATAATTTGTGCTAGGAGGATTCTTTGACTGGCCAAAATGGATGGATACGGAGCTAGATGATCTCGTAGTGACCGTATAATCACCTCATCACGTATAAGCTGTAGCCTCGGCACTTGTTTTCTAGGGTTTGCACACTTCACACTCTCTCTCCAATATATATATACACGCTGGAGCCTCAGCGCTTGTAGTTGCTCTCTTCAGACTCTCTCGCCCTCTCCAGATCTAAACAAGACTTTGTTGGCCTCTCTCTCCCCTCACTGCTGCTCAAAGAGCCAGCAGGATCCGTCCGCCGGGAAGGGAAGGAGGCTTAACGTTGTTGCCGTCGGCGAGGGAGGGAATCCACTACTGGTGCAGCTATTCACTTTCACCCACCAGCGCCGCGGGAGGGCCTCCGACCCCTTCTTCTTCGCTGCCGTCCCGTCGCCCACCGAACCACGCCCCAAGAACCTTAAGGTACAATTTACTTAATCCACATGCATTTCTCTAGCTGCATGTATACCTTAAGGTATAATTTACTTAATCCACATGAATCTAGGACGTGGTTCAAAGAGGAAATGAAGGGGGAAAGTTGTATAGCATGAATCTAGGACGTGGTTCAAAGAGGAAAGGACTGGGGGAAAGTAGTGGGGAAAGTTGTATCACATAAATCTAGGACGTGGTTCAAAGAGGAAAGGAAGGGGCGAAAGTACTAGTACAGACTGTCTATCCAGCACCTACGTTGGTCGAAAAGGGAAAACAATGACAAATGCAGTACGCACATCTGTAACGAACTGATCTTGTCTAAAGATAAAAACACTGGGACCAACACAAATATGCTCCTTGGTTGTTTGTTCTTTGTTGCAACAGACTCTGCATGACCACAATACATCGGTAGATGCACATGGTGCTGGTGCGTCCACTGTCCCGTGCAACTCATTAGCTGTTGTTAATCTAAGGCCCTATTTGGTTAAAAACTCCCTAGTCCCTATCTGCTTGGTTCCAGGGACTAAACATGGACTAGAGGTTATTAAATGACATGCTAAAAGACCATGTTGCCCCTAGTAATGAACTAATAGAGACAAGGTGCGATGCGCGGCAGGGGCAACTGTTGGAAAAAGTCCCAAAAAGACTCCCTCGGGGTCTTCTTTTTTTAGTCCCAAATGCCCACTTTTAGTCCCTAAAAGTCCCTCCTGTTCAGTTTAGATGGGACTGACACGGAGGTTTTTTAGTCCCTACACCAAAATGTCCCTGTAAACAAACACCCTATAATAATGCCGCTGGAAAATTGATGCAATGCCACAGTTAAATGCAAATTACATGTTCAACGAACTTTATTGTTAATATAATCTCTATTTTAATATTAATCAATGCCACCGTTTGAGAAATGCTAATGTCGCTTTCTTTCCCATCTAGATAAGGTAGATGCTTCTTTTTGTTGGCTTCTGTGTCATCCATCATTATTGACCACTAATTGTTTCCTTTGCACCTCTGTGTAAACAGGGTTATCTACTTCACCTCATTGCCATTGTGACCTTTTGTTGCACTGCACAAAACACTTTTGTTTTAAGAGTGTTTTGTGCAGTTCAACCAAAATGTCACACTGACAACATTGCTTGATTGCTTGATCTTAGTGGAACTGCACAAGAGGAGATCTTACTTCCCATCCATGTTGGCAAATTTGGTTCAGATCTTCTTCTTGTGAGTTGTTTGAATTCCGCATCATGAGAGGTGAGTACTAGCCTTCTTTCACATGATTCTGTAGTGTGCTTTCATATGTTGTGCTACTTGTATGATAATGTTGCTTGATTTTAGTGAACTGCACAAATGGAGACAAGACTTCCAATATGTATGTGCACCGTAATATCCCATTGAGGTAACATAAGGATATTTCACAACTGTTGGCCTGTATTTTGCCGCTTACATCAGAAAATTAATGTCATTGTTTAGTGCTATACTTGTGCTCTCTAATTGACATGCCAAATCTTACATTGAAGGCGAAGCTTGCCTGTTATTGAACCAAGTGATGAAGGGGAAGAACAAGCAGAAAAACAAAAATCAACTCCCGGTGCTATAGTGAAGCATTGGAACTGTGATGACACAAGTAATGATATAGTTTTGCATCTTAATTTATTGCTATGGCTGGAACGAGCAATTGTTTTGCCACTGATTTGATGACACTCTTAATGTAATACGTAATTATCTCTACTTGTGCAAACAGGGATCTTCTTTGAAGATACCATATATTTTAGTGGAACTGCACAAAAAGATGTTGGAAACATTAAACTAATCGAGGAGTATATAGTAAGCATGGCCACCACAGTAGATAGCAACAGATGGTTCCGGAGAAGTGCTTGATCTGTATGCTCTACAATAAGCCTCCTGGCAAAGGTTGGTACTCACCCACTAATTCATCCATATGATTGAGCTTTGTCATCTCTATTGGTGGTGTGCTACTATTTAGATACTGTCATGAAAAAGTTGTATTGTCCTTGAGAAGTGCTTCATCTTGCTGTTTTAAATATTTTCTTTCCTTTTTTTCGAGCAAATAGGGATGCTAGCATTTAGTTGTCCTCTTGTCTTTCCACAACAGGATCATCTTCCTCTGAAGAAGAATATGGAGTACATGAAGTGACTAGTTCCAATTATGCCAGGATGAAGAAGCACTATCTATCTTCTCATTAGAAGGAGCAGTTGAAGGACGGTTACATTACTCCCCAGAAGACCAAACTAACTTCAGCTCAGAAGGACTGGCAAATCTCCATTTTTTGCTGTGATGCGCGAGTACAATGTTGTTCTAGGATTCTCATCAGAAGGAGCAGTTGAAGGATGGTTACATTACTCCCCACAAGACCAAACTAACTTCAGCTCAGAAGGACCGACAAATCTCCATTTTTTTGCTGTGATGCACGAGTACAATTTTGTTCTAGGATTCTTTCTGGTGAGTTCCATTTTTCTAAAAGTGTGCTCTACATGGACCATGTAGGTGCCTGTTTAAACTGTCAATTCATAGTGTAGTTTGCTTTATACTAATCACTTTTTTTGTATTTGTGCAAACAGGGGTGATCAGCTTGATTTCAATGGGAACTGCACAAAATGTTCATGAATACATCGAACCATTCATTTCCACCACAAGAAAGGAGGTGCCGATAAGTTCAAGGCACTGCAACATATAAGGGCAAAAATCATACAAGCTACGCGCGAATTTGGTTGATTTTGGTGGAACTGCACAAAAAGAACAGCTGGTTTATTTAGCACGAGGTGCCATGTCAATGTTCGAACTGATGGCAAACCCTGCCCATTCCACAATCATAGGCATTTGATATTTTGGAATGGGACAACCTTCTCAAATTTTGCTCATTTATTTTAAGACATTCGTTTGATATTTTCGAATGGGACGCCCTTGCTGTCAGCAGCGTCGATCATTTTTTCTTTATTCTTTAGTTGTGAAGTAAATATTGCTTGTGACATGTGAGTCGCTGAGATGCATAATCATCGATTGTTTTGAACGATCTCTATGGATTGCCAATCCTGTGTGTTTGATTGCAATTTACAGAAACGCTAAAAAGCTGCTCAAACTCTTTGTACTCCTTCTGTTCCTTTTTACTTTGCACATTGTGAAACTGCATACTTTTTTGTATGAGATTGGTCAAAGTAGAGATACTTTGACTGCATACAAAACATGTATAGAAAGGACCGGAGGGAGTACATGGGAAACTGCTGCAAACGAGGTGATCACCCTGGGAATAATGCTAGTACATATTGTTTTGCATGTTCATCCAATGCCAGTGATACAGGAATTCGAACTAATCGAAATAAATTCATTCATACACGGCCGGATTTCATATAAACATGCGGATTTCATTACATTTCATACATTCTTCAACTAAAAAGGGGTGCGCTGGAGGTATAATTAATTAACCGAAGCTACCCACCGGTGTCCCGCTGAGCCGAACAGAAGCTTCAGTGATTTAACTGCAGGTGCAGTTGCGTAACTGACATGTGGCCTGTTGGGCCAATGTGTCAGTCAGCCAACTGCACCAGCAGTTAAGTAGAAGCAGCGTTCTTCTCCGGCGCAGCTCTCCGACTCCACGTCACCACCAACAAGCTAACCGGTCGTCAATGGTCAACCCGCCTAGCTTGGCTTCAACCAGAGGGTAGCAGCGGTGGCCTTACTTGGACCCGAGCGGCGGTGACCTACCGTGTTCTACTCTTCCTCGTTTTCTGTGTGGCGCGGCCTCGTTGGCAATGGGGCAGGGCCTTAGCGGAGCCGGTGATGTCCTCTGTCTCGTTGCCGGTGGGCGGCGCCTCGGCGGAGCAGTGGAAATCCTCCCCCACGTTGCCGGCAGGGTGGGACCTCGCCTGAGCCGGCGATGTCCTCTGCCTCGTTGTTGGCGGTGCGGGGCCTCGGCGGAGCCGACGGTGTCCTCTGCCTTGTTGTTGGCGCCGTGGGGCCTCGGCGGAGCAGGGCCTCGTCGATGCCAGCGGAGCGGTGACTCGTCGAAGCCGGCATTGTCCTCTGCCTCGTCCTCGGTCTCACCAAATAGCACCTCTCCCGCTTCATCGCCCTCTTTGTACGCTGTCACAGCCTCCGCCACCCGCATGCGGTACCGCCAGCGCTCGAGGCGGCCCTTGCGACGGAGCAGTATGAGTCGAGCAACGCCTCCTGCTCCGCCTGCTCCGCGGCGATCTGCTCCTCCGCCTGTAGGTGCTCCTGGAGGAGATGGTGGTTGTAGGCAGCGTCGGCCTGCGCCTCCCGGAATTGCTCCTCACTCATCTGCCTCAACGTGTCCATATATTGGGCACGGGCCTCGCTGATGGTCATGGTGCAATGCACCAGCGAGGATGGTGCGGAGGAGGGGGTTGGCGTCGGATTGTCAACTACCATGTTCTCCATTGGGATGTCGTCGTCCTCCGGCTGCCTGCCGGCCAGCCAGTTAGCAGCAATGGCTGCCATCTCCTTGTGGTCCATCGTCCACCCGTCCCGAAGAGCGCTAGAGCGCGAGGAAGCTATGGTGGGCAGTAGTGGTGTGGACAGGAGAAAGGGAACGAATCCGGATGACTGCGGCTATGGCCGGCGCAGCAGTTTATATAGCAATGGTGGGCGGCAGAGGGACGGGCGTGTGGCGCCGGAGTAGCCGCCTCGGCAACCGTGTATCATTAATGTGGGCGGAAGATGGATGGATGGACGACACTTGTGTCGTTTGAAGGCGGAGCAATCGCCTGCACTGGGAAGCGGGGCGGGCGACGCTGACTGTTTTGGGCGGAAAGCGCGCGCGGGCGAGGAGATGACTTTACTTGGAGAGGATGACAATGGGAACCCACCAGGGCCGTAGCCTAACGTACGCAAGTGCCTCCTTATTATATACTACTCCCTCCATCCCAAAATAAGTGACTCAAAACTTACTCAACTTTGTACTAACATTAGTACAAAGTTGAGTCATTTTTGAGTCACTTATTTTAGGACGGAGGGAGTAGTATGTATGCACGTGCAATGCATGTCTTAAAAGAATGGAGTGATTTTGGAGTGTGACTCGAAAAAAATATAATGGAGTGATTTTGATAAATGGAATTCCACCCACAATTGTTTTTAATATTCATACAAAAAAGTGTACATTCACATCTAAAACACTGGAGGTTCATTAAAAAACTGTATGTTACTCTATTATTTTTTATTCCCATTCTCCTCCCAAACCTTCTTACGTGGGCTCAAGTCGTCATGCACTCAAGCCGTAAAATATATCCCATGAGGCAACACATATGAGCCTTTTTTTCTAGAAGGGCCACGTGAATATTCTAGAACACAACAGAGGCAACACCAGTCTACTGTTCATGGCGAATCCGGCTGATCTTAGCCCTTGGATTCTGGAGACCAACGGTTATGATTGAAGCTCTGGATCCATATCAAAACTGATACACTATATATAAAATAAATATAAATATATATAATAAGTAGTATTGATACAGATATAGATATATAAAACTATAATTTATTTTGCTTCCTCCTAGTTTCCTGACTTCACGGTCCCACACCATTGTCAACCTATGTAGTCAATAAACAAGAGAATTGCACAAGAAGCGGCCGACAGCTGGGACCAAGCAGCTCGAGCAGTATTTGTGTTTTTGAGGTGTGAGCACTGCAGAGTTTTTTTATGTTTAGCCCAGATATTAATTTTTCTCCTCTGAACAACAACGAAAACATCACTGCAGGTATTAACTGGGCGGGCTGTGGCCTGTCTAGCCCAGGCGAGATATCCAGCCCAGATATTAATTTTTTTCAAGCTGAAAATGGATAGCCCAGCTATACTTTTTTTAGGAATACCCAGGCAAGGTCAAGTTGTTATTCTCCGTCCCCTTCCTAGGCCTCGCCGTCGTCCACCGCAGTGGTGCTCTCGGCGCGGCGTGGTCAACGTGGTCAAGGAACGACTTCCATCGGACATGGACTGTACATGGAGAAGCTGACAACTAGGTATGCCACACCATCGGGAGTGCCTCCTTATTACGTGCAAAATAATTTTCCTCCACCTGAAAGCGGGGACCCACCGGACGGGCCATCGTATTTCGCGAAAAAATGATTTGCCCCCTGACTGCTGGGTATGCCACACCATCGGGAGTGCCTCCTTATTACGTGCAAAATAATTTTCCTCCACCTGAAAGCGGGGACCCACCGGACGGGCCATCGTATTTCGCGAAAAAATGATTTGCCCCCTGACTGCTGGGACCCACCAGCTACATCTTCGCACGCAAGGAAGTGCATCTGGGAAAAAACGATTCGCCCCCCTGACTGCTGGGACCCACCAGCTACATCTTCGCACGCAAGGAAGTGCGTTCGGGAAAAAAATGATTCGCCCCCCTGACTGTTGAGACCCACCAGCGACACCTTCGCACGCAAGGAAGTGCGTCCGAGAAAAAAACGATTCGGCCCCCTGACTGCTGGGACCCACCAGCTACATATTCGCACGCAAGGAAGTGTCTGACAGTCGGGACCCACCTAGTCGAAGCGTACGTAGCATTGTCATTCTGGTCGCGAACGTGTATGTACATACTGGTGGATGTAGAGGCGCGCACGTGTCGTAGTAGAGGCGCGCACATGTCGTAGTAGAGGCGCGCACGTAGCATGTACACGTACATACAGCGGCCAGGGTGCAAGAAAGAAAATACGGCCACGTATGTGTGCATACGGGCGGGGTCTCGAACGCCTACTCGCGCATATATACGTATGGCCAGGGCTCGTGTACATTGGGTGGGTCGAAACGGAGAAACAGCGTCGTCGTCATGTTCATGGGGAGCCAACCGGCTGGGTCGTAACGGAATGCGTGGTCGTGTTCATCGGGAGGGCTTGGACGAAACAGGCGATGGAAACGAGGCCTGGCGTACCGCAGAACGGAGAAACGGCCTTGTGTTCGACCGGTCATGTTTGAAACGGGATCCTTTTCATCGGGAGGGGTCTGGCGTACCGCAAAACAGAGGAAACAGACTTCTTACGGTCGAAACGGGGGTCCTATTGATCGGTAGGGGTGTGATGTACCGCAAAACGGAGGAAACGGACCTCCTACGGTCGAAACGGGGGTCCTGTTGATCGGGAGGGGTGTGGCATACCGCAAAACGGACGAAAGGGACTTGTGTTGGAGCGCTACGGTCGAAACGGGGGTCCTGTTCATCGGGAGGGGTGTGGCGTACCACAAAATGGGACTCCGCGGGATACTGTTCATCTCCACCGTCGACCTCCTCCAACCTCCACGGGCTACTGTTCATCCACCATCGACCTCCTCTAGCCTCCACCTGCGACTGTTCATCCACGGGCTCCTGTTCATCCAGCCTCCACCACGCGCTACTCCACTAGCTACTGTTCATCCCTCTCCATGGGCTCCTGTTCAACCACCCCTCCACGGGCTACTGTTCATCCACCCCTCCACAGTCTACTGTTCATTTAGCCCTCCACGGGGTCGTCCTGTTCATCCAGCCCTCCACACCACGGGGTCCTGTTCATCCAGAGGCAATGCCACCGCTCACTGTTCATCCAACCCCCGCCCCCCCAATGCTCACTGTTCATCCAGGGAGGCCGCATCGATCGGCTTCATTTAGCAGCAGTAGCGAAGGAATCGCTCGATCGGGTTCAGTTAACAGCCATCGATCGATCGATCGGGTTCAGTAACGCGTAGCCTGCAGTGCAATTGCTCGGGTTCAGTTAGAGCCCAATGCCTTGCTCGGGTTCAGTTAGAGCCAACGCCTCGCACACACACGCGTACGTGTACGAGAGAAACGCTCATCGCTCGGCCCCCGACCACCCACCGTAACCGGGAACTCCCCGAAATTTTCCTCGCCCTCGCTTCTACCATGATTTTTTCTGTCATGGACGGCCCAAAGAATGTTATGCAGCTGCGTCTCCGGCCCGCCCAGGATGAAAAACCCATTTTCTGTCATAATTTTTTGTCATAGAAGTAGGAGCCCACCACACTATGATGATACTGGGTTTTGTCACAATTATCGTCATAGAAGTGTCATATGTATGACAGAAAAAAATCCGTTCAGCCCAAAATGTCACGGATGTGTCTGTGTATATAAATTGGACGATTTTAGTCCGTAGGACAGGACAATCATAATCATAGGCTAGCTTCTAGTGTTTAGCCTCTATGATCTCGTGGTAGATCAACTCTTGTAATACTCATATCATCAAGATCAATCAAGCAGGAAGTAGGGTATTACCTCCATCGAGAGGGCCCGAACCTGGGTAAACATCGTGTCTCCAGTCTCCTATTATCATTAGCCTTAGATGCACAGTTTGGGACCCCCTACCCGAGATCCGCCGGTTTTGACACCGACAACGGGTAGTAAATATGGTGCAACAAGGTGGTCCAATCCTTTTTGTAGCAAAGGACAAGCCTGGAGAAGTTCTTATATGAGAAAAACGCTCCCGAGGACACATGGGAATTATCGTCAAGCTAGTTTTCATCATGTTCATATGATTCGCGTTCGTTACTTTGATAATTTAATATGTGGGTGGACCCACTACACCACGGTAGAGTTTAAGTGACACACTTCTGTGGGGAAAGGCCCATTGATCCCTACAAGAGATCAGTCGGCGTAGCTCCGAAGCTTGGCCCTCAAATCATCTGTCGGTAAGTGTGCACAATAGTTGACCAATTATGTGTCGGCGATCACTTAGTGACTATGTATCTGTCGGCAACCATATAGCGACTTATCATCCGTTGGCAGATATCTAGGCCTAACAGATTTACAGTCGGCATAGGTAGGTGTATGGACACAAATTAAGTGTCGGCATAGATAGGGTGTACGCGCACAAATTAAGTGTCGGCGTATGTGTACACGTGTCAAGCAGCAAAGCCACGAAACAATCGAGGCTGACTTAGGCGCGAGAACAGGACTTGGCGGGCTGGTCGGGAAAATTTTTGGGCTGCGCGGCGGCCCAATTTTGACTTAACCCTTGAAATCCAGTACCCAACACAAATACATCCCTGTTCCATCCCCACTTCCCTACCGCCGCCGCCGCACTCCATCCCCGCCGCCCTGCCGGCGCTCCACCACCTATGTCCCCGCCGCCCTCCCGTCGCCGTCCTCGCGCTCCAGCGTCACCCTCGTCCTTGCTGCCATCGTCTTCACGCTTCCCCCCACCCCATCGACACATGTTCCCTACCACGGCGCCGGGGTCGCAGCCGCCGATACACCGACCTCGAGATCCTTCCGTCCACCGCTCCCAACCCCATTCCACGTCCCTGTCTCCCCGACCCCATCCCATCCTTCCTTCCTTGGAGTCACAGCCGTCGGCAGCTCCGTCCGCCGTCGCCTTGACCGAGCACGCCCAACCCCCCCTTCCCCACCCAAAGACCAAGTCAATGCCGTTTAGATATTCTAGTGCCGCCGCCAACCAGCGTAGGAGACTGCCATCTGCAAGCGCCAGCATCTCCATAACTACGGAAGCACCTCCAGCTGGAGGGGGTGTGCGTTGTTAGGTATGCACCGATGGTGGGATCCCCGATTTGTTTTCTTTGTTCTTGTTCTTCCCTGTGTCTCGAGTAGATCGAACTGCTAGGTTGCTGCAACTTGAGAGTTGTACTGTTGGTAGTTACTGTGGAGTGGTTTGGACATGTTGTTGATCTGAAGCATAACCTGATCCCTGCTCACGTAATCAGCCCCTTTTTGTTTAAGAAGAGTATAGTATTACGAAGGTTACTAGTTGGATCCATATAGTACTGAGAAGCAAAGGATTCATACCTTGTTAATGTTTCTAATTCTTTGGCCTGATCGATGGCTAGAGGGACATGGTACTTTAGTTCCTGAATTCTAAGCTTGCAAATTTCTGAATTCTAGGTCTGCATCGGCATGATGAGTTAATCAGATATATGCGTAACCTGCTATACTGATGCTATTGCTATAATAAATAATAATTCTGGAGTAACACTTCTTTTTGTAGCTAGCATGTAGGCTATAAGCTCTCGTTGATGCTATAGATGGTTGGGTCGGTTTCAATTTTTTTGGGAGAAAATTAGATTCCAACCTAGTTTATAGCAGGTTTGATAAATGTATAACTCACTATAAAAAAGTAAGTTGCACAGTCAAAGGACTGAAGTGAAATATTCTCATTGGACAAATTTGCAACTGTAAATTATCAAATTGCAAATGCAGAATGAGATAATCGTAATCTTAGCACTGCATACTCAGCGTTTTATAAATATTGTTGGATTATCAAGTATGCAGTAGGGGATGAATTTTTTAACGGGCTGCCTATAATGCCAACATTGTCTAGGTAAATAACATGTTCCTTTCTGTTCTTTTTTTCCAGATGAGATAGAAGATAGATATATTTATGTGTCAGATACTACTGTCTAACTACTTGTGGTAATAAGTATTGGTGTTAAGTAGAATCTCCATTTGTGTTACCATCATAGGACCATTAAACAGTCAGATGCGAGCCATATATTTGATATTAAGCAAGTTGTCTGAGGATGTTCACTACCCAGCTAATTTGAGCTCCCCGTTTCCATATGCAGGTAAATCCAGAATTTTCACCACTTTTTAGTTCTAATTTTACCACTCTCCTTCTTGCTTGCTTAAATGGGGTGCCTTCTCATAATACCTTTCTTGCTTTGAAGAATATAGCATTTAGCATGTTTTTTCTAAAAACAAGTCACAAGTCACAACACCATTTAGAATGTCACAACTAAGAATGCTGGGATATATTGACATGTGCAGCTAGACATTCCCTTGGCATTCGTGATATTTATAGCTGGATTCACCCTGCAGATATGGCATAATTATTTCTCTTAGTCACTTCTTTCACTTCAAAATATCCAGGCCTTGGTTTCCCTAGGTACCCTGTCGCTGTTTCTTGTTGGGTATATGATAATTCCACAAGTGCCATATAATAATGTTGTGAACTATGGACCTAATCGGTACGCTGCTGGTGGTGGTGGCAGGTACCAAAACAACAAGGTTCGTGTCTGCTGTCCTGCTTGTTGGAGGGGGACTGGTGTAGCATCAATCACTAATAGGCCAGGCTATTAATTCTAACATGTCTGTTTAAAATGGAAAAGATGGATAGTTCGTGGTTTGAGCAGATTTATAACTAACTGTAGCCTATCAACCCCATTCTGACTATAAGCAGCGGGAAGATAAGAACTTGAATTAATAATAATGACGATTTAGTTCAAGAATAAGGCAGTACTTAAATCTTAATAATCTCCGTACATGGTGCTTTTATGAGATATTCGTGTTTATTTTGGTGATGGCCTAATATTACCTGAACATCATTTGTGCATTTGAAAAGTTCATCCATTAAACTTACCAAGGATACAACTTGCAGTCCCTTGGCCTGCTTTCTAATTTGATTGATGGTCAGCCGAGTTATCTATATTATTAAACATAGTTTTCATTTTTACAGGGTGGTTGATGCATGTCTTCACATTTTTCAGAGCAACATGCAGTGGAAGAAGCAGCCTATGAACTGGAATAGTTTGCATAAGAAATAAGCGATGTGAGTATGTTTTATGTCTTGTATATAAGAAATAGGCATAAGAAATAGCATCACTAGATTACTTTTTGTGTCTTGTATATAGAACTGAACTCCACATACTGCAGTTTTAAAATTAAAAATATGAAATCACATGATGTAGTCTGATGCTCATATACATTGCTTAGTAGTTAGCATATATGTAAGACATGCTTGCAGTCCCTTGGCCTACTTTCTAATTAGTTTGGTGTTAACACTTTGATGGTCACAATCTAAAGATGACATGGCATATACAGAACTTCACATACTGCAGTTTTTTTGGTTTGAAGCTCTACATTTTAATTCTAGTTCATCAGATAACATACGACCACAATTGTTTTTCACATTTATTTTCAAATTTTGAAGTGCACAAAATCATTGGGGTGAATATATGAGAATTTGACCATTTATTTTCACCCACACATTTATGTTGGCAGTCGCATTCAGTTTGAACATATGAGAATTTGACCGGTGACAATTTCCTCCATATTATTAATAACTTTTATGAATCCACTTTGGAATAAAACATTTGATACATGTCTGTCTTAATTAGGTGTCAATACAAAATGATATTTGCACTTATGTTAGATATTAACTGAGCATATTTTCATTAGACTCTTATCATTAAGATCGTGTGGAATATTTTCAGGTACTCAGCCACCTACTGCGCATGGATGTGATGACTTCGGAGTGTTATGCAGCATTTGGCTGTTTCGAGTATTTTGGACCAGCCAACTTGTGATCGTGAATCTTATGTGTGTTCTGGACCATTTGCTACTTCAAGTGTTTTGGAGCATATATCTTGTGCTCATGGGTGTGACTTAAGTGTTTTGGACCATTTAGTGGCTGAACACTTTTAGAACAGTAAATAGTGGTCCTTTTATGTGGCTTGTGTTTTCTGGATGGTGGTTAAAATGGCCAAACTTTGCTTTGTCAAGATTGTCTTGTTTTTGAACTTCTGATCAATATATATGTATGTTTGTGAACATATTATCAATGCTTGTGCAATATGTGTTCATCTTGATCCTCTTTGTGTATAACATTTGAGCATTGTATAATATTTAAATCAGAGCAGTATCCAATTGTTGTTTTAGCTGTACATCATCTTATCAACAATTAATCTGTTGGGAAAAACATTCCAACAGACAAACTGTCGACAAAGGTACACCTCTACCCATGCAGAGAAAGTGTCGGCCGAAGTACATCCATAGCTAGACAAACCATGTGTCGGCAATGCTAAAGACCTTACTAGACAGACCAAGTGTCGGCATAAGTAGGTTGTATGTTGACTTACCATCTGTTGGCATAGGTAGGGTGTACACAGACAGACCATGTGTCGGCATATGTAGGGTGTACACAGACTGACCATGTGTCGCTGTAGGTAGGGTGTATGGCAACTAAAAATGTGTCGGCAAGTGAACTTCTGTCGGCAATGCCTTTGCCCACAGCAAGTCCTCCGACTCTTTAATCTTCTGTCAGCATATGTGTTAGCTACAAGTTATGTGTCGGCAAAGGTACCATATGCCAACAGATTGATGTGTCGCCAAAACTTGACCATGGTGTAGTGACCGGTGCTTGGGTACTGCCCTTTCTTGGACAAGCATCCCACTTATGTTTAACCCCTATTGCAAGCATCCGCAACTACAAAAGAAGTATTAAGGTAAACCTAACCATAGCATGAAACATGTGGTTCCAAATCAGCCCCTTACGAAGCAACGCATAAACTAGGGTTTAAGCTTTTGTCACTCTAGCAACCCATCATCTACTTATTACTTCCCAATGCCTTCCTCTAGGCCCAAACAATGGCGAAGTGTCATGTAGTCAACGTTCACATAAAACCACTAGAGGATAGACAACATACATCTCATCAAAATATGAACAAATACCAAATTCACATGACTACTTATAGCAAGACTTCTACCATGTCCTCAGGAACAAACGTACTACCCACAAATCATGTTCATGTTCATAATTAGAGGGGTATTTATATGCATTAAGGATCTGAACATATGATCTTCCACCAAATAAACCAACTAGCATCAACTACAAGGAGTAATCAACACTACTAGCAACCCACAGGTACCAATCTGAGGTTTTGATACAAAGATTGGATACAAGAGATGAACTAGGGTTTGAGAGGAGATGGTGCTGGTGAAGATGTTGATGGAGATTGACCCCCTCCTGATGAGAGGAGTGTTGGTGATGATGATGGTGATGATTTCCCCCTCCCGGAGGGAAGTTTCCCCGGCAGAATAGCTCCGCCGGAGCCCTAGATTGGTTCCGCCAAGGTTGCGCCTCGTGGCGGCAGAGTTTCATCCCGTAAGCTTGTTTATGATTTTTTTTCCAGGATAAAAGACCTCATATAGCAGAAGATGGGCACCGGAGGCCTCTCAGGGGGGTCCACGAGGCAGGGCCGCGCCCTAGGGGGTGGGCGCGCCCCCACCCTCGTAAGCAGGGTGTGGGCCGCCTGACATTGATTCCTTTGCCAGTATTTTTTATTAATTTCGAAAATGACTTTCCGGGAGTTTCAGGACTTTTGGAGTTGTGCAGAATAGGTCTCTAATATTTGCTCCTTTTCCAGCCCAGAATTCCAGCTGTTGGCATTCTCCTCTTCATGTAAACCTTGTAAAATAAGAGAGAATATCCATAAGTATTGTGACATAACGTGTAATAACAATCCATAATGCAATAAATATCGACATAAAAGCATGATGCAAAATGGACATATCAACTCGCCCAAGCTTAGACCTTGCATGTCCTCAAGCGGAAGCTGATATCGAAAAATATGACCACATGTTTAGAGATAGAGGTGTCGATAAAAATAAAATACGGACATGCAGGCTTGTCCTCCGATGCTCAAGTAACAATCTATTCACAATGTAAAGTATGGTTCAGAAACTTCATTTAGAACTAGCAAACTATAATCTCAGTCATTGAAGCAATTGCAATTTATCATAACATATGAAAGAGTCAACATAAGAGCTTTTCAGCAAGTCCACATACGCAACTATCATTTAGTCTTTCATAATTGCTGACACTCACGCAATACTTGTGGTTACGGAGTTTTAATCGGACGCATAGAAAGATAGGGGCTTATAGTTTCGCCTCCCAATCTTTTACCTCAAGGGTAATGTAAACTATAATAGTTCATGCTAACGAACATCCAATTGGATATATGTATCAGGAACTTTCCAACACGAGGTGCTTGCCAAAGGATAAAATAAAAAGGAAAGGTGAAGATCACCTTGACTCTTGCATAAAGCAAAAGATAGGCCCTTCGAAGAGGGAAGCAGAGGTTGTCATGTACTTTTATGGTTGGATGCACAAAATCTTAATGCAAAAGAACGTCACTTTATATTGCCACTTGTGATATGAACCTTTATTATGCATTCCGTCACTTTTATTACTTCCATATCACACGATCGTATAAAGCTTATTTTCTCCACACTAATAAGTCATACATATTTAGAGAGCAATTTTTATTGCATGCAACGTGACAACTTACTTGAGGGATCTTACTCAATCCATAGGTAGATATGGTGGACTCTCATGGCAAAACTGGTTTAAGGGTATTTCGGAAGCACAAGTAATTTTTACTTGGTGCAAGGAATTTGGCTAGCATGAGGGGGAAAGGCATCCATGACAATATACTTTAACTAAGATGTGAGAAAGCATAACCCATTACGTTGTCTTCCTTGTCCAACATCAACTCTTTTAGCATGTCATATTTTAAGAGTGCTCACAATCATAAAGGATGTCCAAGATAGTATATTTGCATGTAAGAACCTCTCTTTCTTTATTACTTCCTATTAATTGCAACGATGACCAAAACTATGTTTGCCAACTCTCAACAACTTGTATGCCTCATACTCACTACTAGGGAAAAGCCTATACACAGAATCTTACCAGCAGCGCTCCATAAAATACCACGCTGCTGCTACTTAGCAGCAGCACGTGTTAGAGAAACGCGCTGCTGACAGGAAAATAGCAGTAGCGCGTGCACCACAAACTGGGCTACTGCTATAATTTCCATGACCTCGCCCCC
>NC_041389.1:650995778-651018069 GCF_002162155.2 Triticum dicoccoides
GCGCTACTGCTATAGAAGTTAGCAGCAGCGCGCTTATAGGAAAACTGCTACTGCTAAGATCAGCCCACAAGTTTAGTCCCACATCGCTCCGTGAACAGGGTGTTTACCACCTTAAATATGTTATTTCTGAAACTACCACAACCAGTTGGTCTTCACTGAACTCTATGTGTAAAATTTGTGGCCGCAATATGAGTCCTCTCCGGTTCCTACTGGATAGGACTCATATTGACAATTCAGATTGTACACAAAAAGATCATTGATGGCCAATGTATTTTTGCATTGACGTGTTTTTTGTATAGTTACACTTAGAAGTAGCGTTTTATGTGCAAAGCGCTACTGCTATTCAGATTAGCTGTACCGCGTTTTGGCAAACGCGCTACAACTATCCCGACCTTATCCCCACGCGCACGAGCGGCCCTCACTCACACTCTCACTCTCGCCCCCCGTGCCCATAACCGTCGTCGTGCGTCGCCGCCGCCGCCGCCTTCGTTCGTCCGCCGCCGAGGTACTCCCCTTCTTTCGTCCCTCCTCCCTCCTCCTCGCACATCCTCCCTCCGCCTGCGGCCGCCCCTCCCTCCTCCGCTGCCGCCCTCCTCCCTCCGCCTGCGGCCGCCCCTCCTCCCTCCTCCGTGGGCAGCCCTCCTCCCACCGCCCTCGACCTCGCCGCCCCTAGCTACCTCTCCGTCGCCCCCACCCCCTGCCACTAGTTAGTACTAGATTTAGTAGTTGTAGATGTTAATTTAGGGTTCATAGCTAGTACTAGATGTTGCTTAGTTAGTACTAGATTTTAGTAGTAGTAGATGTTAATTACTAGTAGTGATGGTACTAGTTAACTAGATGTTGCTTAGTTAGTACTAGATTTTTAGTTGTAGTTGAACTAGTTTACTAGGTAAATTAATATAACTAGTTGAACTACTTTATTTTTAGAAAGAACTAGTTTTTTTCTATTTATAGTAAGTTTATATTTAGTAAGAACTAGTTGAATTAATAAAACTAGTTGAACATGTCATATTTGTTGTCATTTTTTAGTTTAAGCAATTATTCGGGATGTATTAGTGATAACTTATATGGTTTCTCAGGTGACCACCGTCGTCCCCGTCACCGACCCCCTCCGACATCCCCGCCGTCGTCCCCGTCACCGACCCCCTCCGACATCCCCGCCGTCGTCCCAGTCACCGACCCCCTCCGACATCGAGGTGAGACCAGCCAAATATCCTTGTATATCTTGTGTTGTTGCTCAAATAGGATATGTGGTTGCCCAAGTGGCCGTTCATGTTCAGTTTACATATCCGAGTGGCCTATGTTTTGTCGGAGTGTTGATTAATTTCCGTTCCGGCAAATTTCAGGCGCTCGATATGTCCTTATTTAGCAAAGGTCATGCCGGATTTTTTCGTGAAATCTGGCATGACTTGTGCTAGAATATGTACAAGTTTAATCTTTGAATTATGAACGTAGGAAATGTTGTACTCGGACGATGACAGTCTCCCGGGGGAGTGTAGCTGGTGCCACAACGATCGAGGTATGTGCGACAGGTTCGTTCAGCTGGACGAAGATCGGCGCTTCAGCATTAAGCTCGAGGAGACCTTCGATTGTGAAACGGTACGCAACAACGACAAGTCTTCTTTCGTAATTAAGCATGACTTCAACTATTTCAACGTCTAGTTTTCATATTTTACAATTCGACTAGCTTATCCCATGCCATGCAAGACGCTATGTCTTGGAGAGGATGGGTTTTGA
Source organism: Triticum dicoccoides (assembly GCF_002162155.2). NCBI lineage: Eukaryota > Viridiplantae > Streptophyta > Magnoliopsida > Poales > Poaceae > Triticum > Triticum dicoccoides. The sequence goes on from NC_041389.1 coordinate 650,997,516, forward strand.
AGACCATGAAAATTTCGAAACAAAGAAAATACACCTAAGGACCCATCATGATATGGATTTTGAAGTAAATCTGTGCAATGCTCAGAACGTAACCCATTTTGGTTGCCAAAATTGGGAAGCACTTTGCAAAATGTATGGTTTTTATGAGGGTATGACTGTCACCATGGATCTTGGTGATCCTGACATCGAGCAAGACAATATGGACATTTGGGTCCTTGTTGATACGCTTCCGATTGTACCGCTATGTGAGTTTCTCAAACATAGTTATTAACTAATTTATATTGTTTATTTCAAAATTGTTGATAGCTTATTTCCATTGACAGCTTATTTTGATTCTTCAAAGACTGTGCGGAAGATGGTAGATAAAACCCACTACACCGATGGTACCGAATTAACGTATAAGGAGAAAAATCATCTGATCGCATTTTGTACTCTTCTTGAGAATTACAATAACTATTATCGAACTCCTCCAAATTATGGTGAATACGTGCCACTAGTGCATGTGTTGAACCAGGGTAACTTCTCTGGAGATACCCTGGTAAGATTTTTTACTATTACGACATCCGTGCATCTTTTGCATACTTCTAAAACTAGTACATCATTGCTAACTACGAAGTTATTATTATGTTTTTCAATAGAAACTCCTGATGGATTGTGTGCCTCATCTTATGTCTCTGAATGGTCGCCTCTTAGTTCTGAACATAATGCCAGGTAAATCTAGGGAGCTCACCTGTGCATATCGAATTTCTAAAACCGGTGAACACATGATCATCAAAGAATGGAAGAAATGTACAGACATTCGCAAGGAGGTTCTTGGAAGTAACATTCAGCGAAAGGCAAGAATTGGAGACAGGCTAATCTCCATTCTCCATAATGGAGAGGCAGGGGCTATCTTGTTTTTTGCTATTTTACCTTAGAAAATGTAGTAGGTCTTAATCAAATGTAGTAGGTCCTATGAGGTACAATATGTTTATTATGTGGTAATGTGTTAGAGTTGATAATGAGGAGTACTTGTGATTACGACTAGTGACCAATTTGCTATGTGATGTCATTGATGAAAACGATGATCTTGAGGAGGTGTTATATGACAATGATGTATTATGATGATAAGTTGTTAATGATATGATGATGATGATATTATTATATCATTGGGTGAAAGAACCGCGGATTAGTTTCAAGTGGATGGACATCCACTTGAAACTAGTCCACGGTTCTTTCACCCCGTGATGTAATAACTCATTATGATGTAAAAACAATCTCTAAATTCCTGTTGTATGAAAACTTGTGTAAAGGTGTATGAATACAACATGAAATAAAAAAGAAATAAAATGCTAAATAGTAGTAGTAGCGCGGGAAAGTAGAAGCGCTACTACTAAGTCAATTTAGCAGTAGCGTGGATCCAGGCGCGCTATTGCTAAGCATTAGCTGTAGCGCCTTATCAGTAGCGCTCCTGCCCGCGCTACTGGTAGGCCTAAAACCCACGTTGCTGCTAGGCTTTTCCCTAGTAGTGACTCTTTATGTGTGAAGTCATTACTATCCATAAGATCAACATGGTTTCTTTTGTTTCTTTTTATTCTTTCTATTTTCTCAAGATCGTAGCAGGATAGTAAAGCCCTTGACTCAGCACTAATCTTTATTATAGATAGCTCACGGACTCGATTACATAGAGGAATCACAAAGCAAAACTCAAAACTAATTCGTATCAAAACTTTATTCTACTAGATCAAGATGTTACCAAAAGGATCGAACTAGAAAAACTATAAAGATAGGAGTGTGATGGTGATACGATACCGGGGCACCTCCCGCAAGCTTGGCAGTTGCCAAGGGGAGTGCCCATATCCATGTGATTATGTTTCCTTTGTTGGTGAAGAAGGTAGTGTTGTTGATGATGTAGGCTTGTCCTCCATCTTCCAAGGCATAGGCTCCCCATCATAGAAAGATGATCGAGTCTCCAGGATCCTCAAATCTGCAGCCAAACTCATCCTCTTGAATCTATATTCATACTCAAAGTTTTGGTTTTGCAGGTCACAGATCTGGGCTTGGAGGTGCTCGATTTTCTCATGAAGCTTGAAGATGGTTTCCCCAATGTCCTTGGCATCCAGCTTGTGCTTGTTGGTGAACTCCGCAATCATCATCTGGTTGGCGTCGAGTCTGTGTTCCACCATCCCTTGGCACTTGAAAACTTGTTGATTCATTGCTTCAAGTCTTGTCTCCACGCTTCCGATCCTCCTTGGTCCCTCAACATCGCGGATGTGCAGCACCCCGTCACGCATCTCAATGGTTTGAGGGTGTTGCAGCACCTCTGCCAGGTAGGGATTGATGACCTTCTCGAAGAACTTATCCTTGGGGGCGCTTGAAGACGTCATGATGATCTAGATCTATCGGAAAAATAGCTCGAAACAAAGACAGAGGATATTTGCGTGATACGGTGGTCAAAACCTCCAGGAGATTATATAATGAATTTTTACCGATCAAAAGAAGTATTGTGCAAGAAAACGGAGTGCGGAGAGCACACGAGGTGCCCACGAGGCAGGGGGGCGCGCCCAGTAGGGTAGGGCGCGCCCTCCACCCTCGTGGAGGCCTCGTGTCCTTCCCAGACTACTTCTTATTTTCTATTTTCTTAAATATTCCAAAACGGAGAAATACTGCTATTAAAATTGATTTGGAGTCGGTTTAATTATCGTACCACGTACCTATTCCTTTTCGGAGTCTGGAACGTTCTAAAAGGTGTCCCTTATGTATTCCTCCGGGGTTACGGTTTCAATAACATTAGTTTCAACATTTATTGGGTTACCTGAGATATAATGCTTGATTCTTTGACCGTTCACCACCTTCGGATTTGTGCTCTCGAAGTTGTTGATTTTTATGGCACCGGAACGATAGACCTCCTCGATAACGTAAGGGCCATCCCATTTAGAGAGAAGTTTTCCTGCAAAAAATCTTAAACGAGAGTTGAAGAGCAACACATAGTCACCTACATTAAACTCACGCTTCTGTATCCTTTTGTCATGCCATCTTTTAACTTTTTCTTTAAACAGTTTGGCATTTTCATAAGCTTGGGTTCTCCATTCATCAAGTGAGCTAATGTCAAACAACCTCTTCTCACCAGCAAGTTTGAAATCATAATTGAGTTCTTTAATAGCCCAATATGCCTTATGTTCTAGTTCGAGAGGTAAGTGACAAGCTTTTCTATAAACCATTTTATATGGAGACATACCCATATGATTTTTATATGCAGTTCTGTAAGCCCATAATTCATCATTAAGTTTCTTGGACCAATTCTTTCTAGATCTATTAACAGTTTTTTGCAAAATTAATTGAAGTTCTTTGTTACTCAATTCTACTTGACCACTAGACTATGGGTGATAAGGCGATGCAATTCTATGATTAACATCATACTTAGCAAGCATTTTACGAAAAGCACCATGAATAAAATGTGAACCACCATCAGACATTAAGTATCTAGGGACTCCAAAGCTCGGAAAAATAACTTCTTTAAGCATCTTAATAGAGGTGTTATGATCAGCACTACTAGTTGGAATAGCTTCTACCCACTTAGTAATGTAATCAACAACAACTAAAATATGTGTATACCCATTAGAGGCAGGAAAAGGTCCCATACAATCAAAGCCCCAAACATCAAATGGTTCAATAACAAGAGAATAGTTCATAGGAATTTCTTGACGTCTACTAATATTACCAATTCTTTGACATTCATCACAAGACAAGACAAACTTACGAGCATCTTTGAAGAGAGTAGGCCAATAAAAACCAGATTGCAATACCTTATGTCCAGTTCTATCTCCCGCGTGGTGTCCTCCATATGCCTCGGAGTGACACTTGCGTAGGATCTATTCATGTTCATGCTCAGGTACACAACATCTAATAACACCATCTACTCCTTCTTTATAAAGGTGTGGGTCATCCCAGAAGTAATGTCTTAAATCATAGAAGAACATTTTCTTTTTTGGTATGTGAAACTAGGTGGTATGAATTTAGCAACAATGTAATTAGCATAATCAGCATAACATGGAGCAGTACGAGAAGCATTTATGACAACTAATTATTCATCAGGAAAGCTATCATTAATAGGTAGTGGGTCGTCAAGAACATTCTCTAACCTAGATAAGTTGTCTGCAACGGGGTTCTCAGCTCCCTTTCTACCAATAATATGTAAATCAAATTCTTGTAGCAAGAGAACCCACCTAATAAGTCTAGGTTTATCATCTTTCTTTTCCATAAGATATTTAATAGCAGCATGATCAGTGTGAATAGTTACTTTAGAATCAACAATATAAAGTCTGAAATTATCACAAGCAAATACAACTGCTAAAAATTCTTTTTCAGTAGTAGCATAATTTCTTTGGGCACTGTCTAGAGTTTTACTAGCATATTGAATAACATTTAGTTTCTTATCAACTCTTTGTCCTAGAACAGCACCTACAGCATAATCGCTACCATCACACATAATTTCAAAAGGTAAATTCCAATCAGGTGGCTGAACAATAGGTGTAGAAACCAAAGCTTTCTTAAGTATTTCAAATGCTTCTACACAATCATCATCGAAGACAAAAGGAATGTCTTTTTGTAATAAATTAGTTAGCGGCCTGGAGATTTTGGAGAAGTCCTTAATGAACCTCCTATAAAAACTGGCATGACCAAGGAAACTTCTTATAACTTTGATGTCCTTGGGACACGGCATCTTTTCAATGGCATCAACTTTAGCTTTATCAACTTCAATACCTCTTTCAGAAACTTTATGCCCCAAGAAAATGCCTTCATTAACCATAAAGTGGCACTTCTCCCAGTTCAAAACAAGACTAGTATCTTCGCATCTCTGCAAAACTCATTCAAGGTTGCTCAAGCAATCATCAAAAGAGGATCCATAAATGAAGAAATCATCCATGAATACCTCACAAATCTTTTCACAAAAGTCAGAGAATATAGCCATCATGCATCTTTGAAAAGTAGAAGGTGCATTACATAAACAAAAAGGCATACATCTATAAGCAAAAGTACCGAAAGGGCAAGTGAAAATGGTCTTTTCTTGATCATCCGCTGACATAGGTATTTGAGAGAAACCAGAATAACCGTCTAGAAAGCAAAAATGTGTATGTTTGGATAGTCTTTCTAGCATTTGATCAATAAAAGGTAAATAGTAATGATCCTTTTTAGTAGCTTTATTTAATTTTTGGAAATCAATTACAATCCTATAACCTGTAATAATTCTTTGCGGGATCAATTCATCTTTATAATTAGGAACAATAGTAATACCTCCTTTCTTAGGGACACAATGGACATGACTTACCCACGTACTATTAGCAAAGGGATAAATTATACCTGCCTCTAGGAGCTTTAGTATTTCCTTTCTTACCACTTCCTTCATCTTAGGATTTAACCTTCATTGGTGATCAATAACTGGTTTGGCGTCTTCTTCCAACTTAATTTTGTGTTGGCATAAAGTGGAACTAATGCCCTTAAGATCATCAAGAGTATATCCAATAGCAGCACGGTGCTTCTTCAGAGTTTTCAATAATCTTTCCTCTTCCTGCTCTAAAAGGTTAGCACTAATAATAATAGGATATATCGTCTTTTCATCAAGATCAGCATATTTAAGATTATCAGGTAATGGTTTAAGCTCAAACAGGGGATCGCCCTTGGGTGATGGGAGATCCCCTAGGATTTCAATAGGTAAGTTGTGTTTCAAAATAGGACCTTGTTTAATGAATACTTCATCTATTTCCCTTCTTTCATTCATGAACATATGATTTTCATGGTCTAGCAAATATTGTTCGAAAGGATTAGGTGGAGGCACAGCAATAGAAGCAAGACAAATAATTTCATCCTTACTAGACAGTTCTTTATCATGGGGTTGTCTACGAAATTTAGGAAAATTAAACTCATGAGTCATATCATCCAAGCCAATCATGACAACATCCTTTTTGCAATCAATTCTAGCATTAACAGTATTCAAGAAGGGTCTACCAAATATAATGGGGCAAAAGTTATCTTATGGGGAACCAAGAACAAGAAAATCAGCAGGATATTTATCTTTCCCACAAAAGACTTCAACATCTCTAACAATCCCAATTGGTGAAATAGTATCCCTATTAGCAAGCTTAATTGTAACATCGATATCTTCTATCTCAGCACGTGCAATATCATGCATAATTTCTTGGTATAAGGAAATAGGTATTGCACTAGCACTAGCACCCATATCACGTAAGCCATGATAACAATGATCTCCTATTTTAAAAGAAATAACAGGCATGCCTACTACGGGTCTATGTTCCTTAGCATCAAGTTTAGCAATTCTAGTAGCTTCATTACAGAAATAAATAACATGCCCATCAATATTATCAGCCAAGAGATCTTTAACCACAGCAATATTAGGTTCAACTTGAATTTGCTCAAGTGGTGTAGGTGTTCTAGTATTACTCTTACGAACCACAGTTGAAGTTTTAGCATGATCCTTCATCCTAACAGGGAAAGGAGGTTTCTCAATATAAGTAGTAGGAACAATAAGATCATTATAAGTGATAGTATCTTCTTCAACTTTAATAGGTGCAACTACTTTTACTTTAGTGGGAGGATTATATTTAAACCACTTCTCCTTAGGGAGATCAACATGAGTAGCAAATGATTCACAGAAAGAAGCTACTATCTCAGAGTCGAGTCCATATTTAGTGCTAAATCCACGAAAAGCATCGGTTTCCATAAAAGATTTAACACAATCAAACTTGGGTGTCATACCTGACTCCTTACCATCGTTGGAATCCCAATCTTCAGTGTTGCGTTTAATTCTTTCCAATAAATCCCACTTGAATTCAATAGTCTTCATCATAAAAGACCCAGCACAAGAAGTATAAAGCGTGGTGCGATTGTTGAGAGAAAGCCGAGCATGAATTTTTTGAATAATCATTTCTTTTGAGAGATCATGATTGGGGCATGAATATAACATTGACTTAAGCCTCCCCCAAGCTTGAGCGATGATTTCTCCTTCGCGAGGCCAAAAATTATATATGTAATTACAATCACGATGAACAAGATGCATAGGATAGAACTTCTGGTGAAATTCCAATTTCAATCGTTTATAGTTCCAGGACCCCACATGATCACATAGCCTATACCATGTCAATGCGTCTCCCTTCAAAGATAAAGGGAAAACCTTCTTTTTGATAACATCCTCACTCCTCAGGCATACCTGCAAGCTTAAATAATCCACAAACTTCATCTACATATATTAGGTGCAAGTCAGGATGTAATGTTCCATCTCCTGTAAAAGGATTAGCCAGCAGTTTCTCTACCATACTCGAAGGAATTTCAAAGTAAACATTTTCAGTAGGTTCAGTAGGTTGAGGAGCAACTCTTTGATCTACTGGTCGGGGTGAAGATACCCCGAACAAGCCCCTCAAAGGATTAGTTTCCATAGTAACAAGTGACAGTAAATTTCAGCACACTATATAAATTTTTCCTTACCAAGTTCCACTTACCAAAGGCGCTTCACTCCCCGGCAACGGCGCCAGAAAAGAGTCTTGATGACCCACAAGTGTAGGGGATCTATCGTAGTCCTTTCAATAAGTAAGAGTGTCGAACCCAATGAGGAGCAGAAGGAAATGACAAGCGGTTTTCAGTAAGGTATTCTCTGCAAGCACTGAAATTGTAGGTGATAGATAGTTTTGTGATAGGATAATTTGTAACGGGTAACAAGCAATGAAAGTAAATAAGGTGCAACAAGGTGGCCCAATCCTTTTTGTAGCAAAGGACAAGCCTGGACAAGTTCTTATATGAGAAAAGCACTCCCGAGGACACATGGGAATTATCGTCAAGCTAGTTTTCATCATGTTCATATGATTCATGTTCGTTACTTTGATAATTTGATATGTGGGTGGACCGGTGCTTGGGTACTGCCCTTTCTTGGACAAGCATCCCACTTATGATTCTATTGCAAGCATCCGCAACTACAAAAGAAGTATTAAGGTAAACCTAACCATAGCATGAAACATGTGGATCCAAATCAGCCCCTTACGAAGCAACGCATAAACTAGGGTTTAAGCTTCTGTCACTCTAGCAACCCATCATCTAATTATTAATTCCCAATGCCTTCATCTAGGCCCAAACAATGGTGAAGTGTCATGTAGCCGACGTTCACATAACACCACTTGAGGATAGACAACATACATCTCATCAAAATATCGAACGAATACCAAATTCACATGACTACTTATAGCAAGACTTATCTCATGTCCTCAGGAACAAACATACTACTCACAAATCATATTCATGTTCATAATCAGAGGGGTATTAATATGCATTAAGGATCTGAACAGATGATCTTCCACCAAATAAACCAACTAGCATCAACTACAAGAAGTAATCAACACTACTAGCAACCCACAGGTACCAATCTGAGGTTTTGATACAAAGATTGGATACAAGAGACGAACTAGGGTTTGAGAGGAGATGGTGCTGGTGAATATGTTGATGGAGATTGACCCCCTATCGATGAGAGGAGTGTTGGTGATGATTTCCCCCTTGCGGAGGGAAGTTTCTCCAGCAAAACAGCTCCGCCGGAGCCCTAGATTGGTTCTGCCAAGGTTCCACCTCGTGGCGGCGGAGTTCCATCCCGTAAGATTGCTTATGGTTTTTTCTAGGGTAAAACACCTCATATAGCAGAAGATGGGCACCGGAGGCTTGTCAGGGGGCCCACGAGGCAGGGGGCGTGCCCTAGGGGGTGGGCACGCCCCCACCCTCGTGAGCAGGGTGTGGGCCCCCTGAAACTGATTCCTTCGCCAATATTTTTTATAAATTCCAAAAATGACTTTCGGGGAGTTTCAGGACTTTTGGAGCTGTGCGGAATAGGTCTCTAATATTTGCTCCTTTTCCAGCCCAGAATTCCAGTTGCCGGCATTCTCCCTCTTCATGTAAACCTTGTAAAATAAGAGAGAATAGCCATAGGTATTGTGACATAATAACGTGTAATAACAGTCCATAATGGAATAAATATCGATATAAAAGCATGATGCAAAATGGACGTATCAGGTACATGGAACATTCTCCCCGTCGTTGCTATTCATCACCTAGATAGATCTTGCGTGATCGTAGGAATTTTTTTGAAATTACTGCATTCCCCAACAGTGGCATCCGAGCCAGGTCTATGCGTAGATGTTATATGCACGAGTAGAACACAAAGAGCTGTGAGCGATAATAGTCATACGGCTTACCAGCATGTCATACTTTGATTCGGCGGTATTGTTGGATGAAGCGCCCCGGACCGATATTACATGACCGCGTTCCTGAGACTGGTTCTACCGACGTGCCTATGCACATAGGTGGCTGGCGGGTGTCTGTTTCTCCAACTTTAGTTGAATCGAGTATGGCTACGCCCGGTCCTTGTTGAAGGTTAAAACAACACACTTGACGAAAAATCATTGTGGTTTTGATGTGTAGGTAAGAACGTTTCTTGCTAGAAGCCCGTAGCAGCCACGTAAAACTTGCAACAACAAAATAGATTACGTCTAACTTGTTTTTGTAGGGCTTGCTGTGATGTGATATGGCCAAGGCATGATATGATATAAATTGTTGTGTGAGATGATCATGTTTTGTAACAAATTTATCGGCAACTGGTAGGAGGCATATGGTTGTCGCTTTATTGTATGCAATGCAATCGCCATGTGTTTTACTTTATCACTAAAGCGGTAGCATAGTCGTAGTAACAATAATTGGCGACACAACAACGATGCTACTATGGATATCAAGGTGTCGCGCCGGTGACGATGGAGATCATGACGATGCTTCGGTGATGGAGATCATGAGCACAAGATGATGATGGCCATATCATGTCACATATTTTGATTGCATGTGATGTTTATCTTTTATGCATCTTATTTTGCTTAGTACGTCGATAGCATTATAAGATGATCCTTTACTAAATTTCAAGGTACAAGTGTTCTCCCTGAGTATGCACCATTGCTATAGTTCGTCTTGCCGAGAGATCGGGCGTGATAAGCTCTACGTTCACATACAACGGGTGCAAGCCAGTTTTGCATACACAGAATACTCGGGTTAAACTTGACGAGCCTAGCATATTCAGATATGGCCTCGAAACACTGAGACCGAAAGGTCGAACGTGAATCATATAGTAGATATGATCAACATAGTGATGTTCACCATTGAAAACTACTCCATCTCACGTGATGATCGGACATGGTTTAGTTTATTTGGATCACGTGATCACTTATATGACTAGAGGGATGTCTATCTAAGTGGGAGTTCTTAAGTAATATGATTAATTGAACTTTAATTTATCATGAACTTAGTCCTGATAGTTATTTTGCATGTCTATGTTATTGTAGATCAATGGCTCGTGCTACCGTTCCTTTGAATTTTAATGCGTTCCTAGAGAAAGCTAAGTTGAAAGATGATGGCAGCAACTACACGTACTGGGTCCATAACTTGAGGATTATCCTCATTGCTGCACAGAAGAATTACGTCCTGGAAGCACCACTAGGTGCCAGGCCTGCTGCAGATGCTACTGATGACATTAAGAAAGTCTGGCAGAGCAAAGCTGATGACTACTCAATAGTTTGGTGTGCCATGCTTTACGGCTTAGAATCGGGACTTCAAAGACGTTTTGAACATCATGGAGCATATGAGATGTTCCAAGAGTTGAAGTTAATATTTCAAGCAAATGCCCCAAGTTGAGAGATATGAAGTCTCCAACAAGTTCTACAGCTGCAAAATGGAGGAGAATACTTCTATCAGTGAACACATACTCAGAATGTCTGGGTACCATAACCACTTGACTTAGTTGGGAGTTGATCTTCCAATTGATAGTGTCATTGACAGAGTTCTTCAATCACTGCCACCAAGCTATAAAGGCTTCGTGATGAGCTATAATATGCAAGGGATGAACAAGACTATTCCTGACCTCTTCGCGATGCTAAAGGCTGCAGAGGTAGAAATCAAAAAGGAGCATCAAGTGTTGATGGTCAATAAGACCAGTAGTTTCAAGAAAAAGGGCAAAGGGAAGAAGGGGAACTTCAAGAAGAAAGGCAAAAAGGTTGCTGCTCAAGAGAAGAAACCCAAGTCAAGACCTAAGCATGAAACTAAGTGCTTCTACTGCAAAGGGACTGGTCACTGGAAGCGGAACTGCTCCAAGTATTTGGCAGATAAGAAGGATGGCAAAGTGAAAGATATATTTGATATACATGTTATTGTTGTGTACCTTACTAATGCTCGTAGTAGCGCCTGGGTATTTGATCCTGACTCTATTGCTCATATTTGCAACTCAAAATAGGGGCTACAAATTAAACGAAGACTGGCTAAGGATGAGGTGACAATGCGCGTGGGAAATGGTTCCAAGGTCGATGTGATCGCCGTCGGTATGCTACCTCTACATCTACCATCGAGATTAGTTTTACACCTGAATAATTGTTATATGGTGCCAGCGTTGAGCATGAACATTATATCTGGATCTTGTTTAATGCGAGACGGTTATTCATTTAAATCAGAGAATAATGGTTGTTCTATTTATATGAGTAATATCTTTTATGGTCATGCACCCTTGCTAAGTGGTCTATTTTTGTTGAATCTCGATAGTGATGATACACATATTCATATTATTGAAGCCAAAAGATGCAAAGTTAATAATGATAGTGCAACTTATTTGTGGCACTGCCGTTTGGGTCATATTAGTGTAAAGCGCATTTAGAAACTCCATGCTAATGGACTTTTGGAATCACCTGATTATTGATCACTTGGTGCTTGCGAACCGTGCCTTATAGGCAACATGACTAAAACTCCGTTCTCCGAAATAATGGAACGAGCTACCGACTTATTGGAAATAATACATACTGATTTATGCGGTCCAATGAGTGTTGAGGCTCGTGGCAGGTATCATTGTTTTCTTACCTTCACAGATGATTTGAGCAGATATGGTTATATCTACTTGATGAAGCATAAGTCTGAAACATTTGAAAAGTTCAAAGAATTTGAGAGTGAAGTGGAAAATCATCGTAACAAGAAAATAAAGTTTCTATGATCTGATCGTGGAGGAGAATATTTGAGTTACGAGTTTGGTCTTCATTTGAAAGAACATGGGATAGTTTCACAATTAATGCCACCTGGAACACCACAACGAAATGGTGTGTCCGAACATCGTAACTGTTCTTTATTAGATATGGTGCGATCTATGATGTCTCTTACTGATTTACCGCTATCATTTTGGGGTTATGCTTTAGAGACGGCTGCATTCACTTTAAATAGGGCACCATCAAAATCCGTCGAGACGATGCCTTATGAACTATGGTTTGGGAGGAAACCAAAGTTGTTGTTTCTTAAAGTTTGGGGCTGCAATGCTTATGTGAAAAATCTTCAACCTGATAAGCTCGAACCCAAATCAGAGAAGTGCATCTTCATAGGATACCCAAAGGAAACTGTTGGGTACACCTTCTATCACAGATCCGAAGGCAAAATCTTTGTTTCTAAGAATGGATCCTTTCTAGAGAAGGAGTTTCTCTCGAAAGAAGTGAGTGGGAGGAAAGTAGAACTTGATAAGGTAATTGTACCTTCTCCCTTATTGGAAAGTAGTTCATCACAAAAATCAGTTCCAATGATTCCTACACCAATTAGCGAGGAAGTTAATGATGATGATCATGAAACTTTAGATCAAGTTACTACCGAACCTCGTAGGTCTTCCAGAGTAAGATCCGCACCGGAGTGGTATGGTAATCCTGTTCTGGAAGTCATGTTACTAGACCATGATGAACCTACGAACTATGAGGAAGCGATGATGAGCCCAGATTCTGCGAAATGGCTTGAGGCCATGAAATCTGAGATGGGATCCATGTATGAGAACAAAGTGTGGACTTTGGTGGACTTGCCCGATGATCGGCAAGCCATAGAAAATAAATGTATCTTTAAGAAGAAGACCGACGCAGACAATAATGTTACTGTTTACAAAGCTCGACTTGTAGCGAAAGGTTTTCGACAAGTTCAAGGAGTTGACTACGATGAGACTTTCTCACCTGTAGCGATGCTTAAGTCTGTCCGAATCATGTTAGCAATTGCTGCATTTTATGATTATGAAATTTGGCAAATGGATGCCAAAACTGCATTCCTAAATGGATTTCTGGAAGAAGAGTTGTATATGATGCAACCAGAAGGTTTTATCGATCCAAAGGGTGCCAACAAAGTGTGCAAGCTCCAGCGATCCATTTATGGACTAGTGCAAGCCTTTCTGAGTTGGAATAAACGCTTTGATAGTGTGATCAAAGCATATGGTTTTATACATACTTTTGGAGAAGCATGTATTTACAAGAAAGTGAGTGGGAGCTTTGTAGCATTTCTTATATTATATGTAGATGACATATTGTTGATTGGAAATGATATAGAATTTCTGGATAGCATAAAGGGATACCTGAATAAGAGTTTTTCTATGAAAGACGTCGGAGAAGCTGCTTACATATTGGGCACCAAGATCTATAGAGATAGATCAAGACGCTTAATTGGACTTTCACAAAGCACATACCTTGATAAAGTTTTGAAGAAGTTCAAAATGGATCAGTCAAAGAAAGGGTTCTTGCCCGTTTTACAAGGTGTGAAGTTGAGTCAGACTCAATGCCCGACCACTACACAAGATAGAGAGAAAATGAAATTCATTCCCATTGGACACTAGGTTAATAGGTTGGTCCCAAAAGATGATATAAAATAGCATAATAATGCATATAAAACATCCAAGATAGATAATATAACAGCATGGAACAATCAAAAATTATAGATACATTGGAGATGTATCACATCCTCCTCCCGTCGCGGCTCACGTGGAACTGTGGCTCCCGTGACAACGATTGTGGGGGATCTGAAGCCCTTGACGATGGCTTCAGGAGATCTAGCCATTCCCATTGTGTCGGTGGCTCCCATCGCAGCGAGCGGTGTGGATCTGGCACTTTGGGTGCCATCATCCGTGTCAATGATGTTATCGCCCCCTCCGCAACCTAATCCCGTTCGGGCCCGTCCCCATCAAGGCATAGCCCAAGCTAGAGGACCACTTGGGGTTGTGTTGGAGTTCTCTTCCCTTGAAGCGGAAGCGTACGCCATGAAGAGGAGTGTATTCGCGAGTGCTTTGGCCCCGTAGCTGGTATGACAAGGAGGAGCAGTAGCTGAAGGTCATAAAATAACCTAAATTCAATTCCAATCTTGATTTCGAAATAATTTCAAAACTCAATTTATGTTATCATTTACAATTTTTAGGGAAAGTACTACTTGATCTTTTAGTGAAACTGATTGAGGTGTGACTTCACTTCAGAATATTATGAAAACTCATAGATTGATTTTCACTAGTATACTTTGAGATGGGATATTTTAGACCATGTATTCAAAATTTCAGTGAAAATGACAGAGATGTGACTAACATTACTGAGATGGATAAGAATTTGAAACATCACTAATGCCTTCTCAGTTGCGATATTTCAAAATATTCTGAGTAGTTTTTTTTCGGGAGTACGCCAAAGGCGTACCTTATCTTTATAGAAGGGGAGAAAAAGTTGTACAAGACTTCGCGATTAGACAAGAAAGCCTACACGGAAACTCCGACTCCTAAAAACAACAAAAGCCTACTCTCTCACAAAAGGATCTAACCCCTCAACTCCTAGGCCCGCCTTCTTCCAAAGCTTGATCTCTTCGTGCATGAGATGAACAAGGTTGGTCTCCGAGCGCACTTGATCATTGCTGTTGAACACCCGAGTGTTACTCTGCTTCCATAAGTGCCACGCGGTCAAGATGACAAGCGAATCAAAACCTCTCTTGAGCTTTCCATGGAAGGACTTCCTCGCCTTGTCCCACCACACCATGAAAGTATCCTCTGAACTTGGAATTTGGATGTTGATTTGAAGCAACTGGAAGCAACCACTCCAAACTCGCCTCGCATAGACGAATCTAGAGAGGATATGATCAATTTTATCCTCCTCTTGGCAGCAAGTGTAGCATGCTAGAGTCGTATCATGGAGACCATGCCTCGCACGTCGGTCAGAAGTCCATAAACGGTATTGAGAGGCAAGCCACACAAAAATTTTGCACTTGAGAGGAGCCCAACTCCTCCGTATGCATTGGGCGGCGGCGAACCGAGTCATGCCCTGGCATAGCATACTGTAGGTGGATTTGGCGCTATAAGAACCCGAGGCACTCCAGGGCCAGTAGAAAACGTCATCATCCGAAGCATTTCTTTGGATCATCGCCAAGGCATGCTGCAAGTGGATGAGCTGCATGTGAGCCGTGAAGGATAGCTCGCCAGTGATGTCATTGACCCAAGAGTCCTCGAAAAGCGCATCCCGGGCCGTTCTCTTTCTCTTCGTGAGCTTGTCCACCATGCCGGCGATCAAAGGGGCGATATCTTTCATCGCAAACCCGTGAATCCATCTATCTATCGAGAAGAAAATCTTGCTGCCCTCTCCAACCTTAATGTGGACCAGACTGTCGAACACCGCCTTGGCCTCCTTGTCCACCATGAGATGTAACCCTTGCCAAGGCCTCGAGGGATCTGTCCTCCTGAGCCACTCCCAGCGAACGCGCATGGCCAAGCCTTGGGTCCTCAAATTCTTGACTCCCAGCCCACCGAAAGGCTTAGGTCTGCAGATGGTGTGCCAATCAACCAAGCACTGCCCACCATTTACCTCCTCTTTCCCAGCCCAGAAAAAAGCACGCATCCATTTGTCCACTTCTTCAAGAACCCATTGAGGCGCTTTCATGACTAGCAAATGGTGAATGGGGCGGGCCGCGACGACGCTGTTAACGAGCACAAGTCTCCCGGGTCTCTGAATCATGCCACGTTGCCAAGCTGGGAAGAAGTTCTTGACCTGATCAAGAATTGGCTGCCATTGCGCCTTGGAGAGCTTGTTGATGCTGAGTTGCATCCCTAAGTATTTGCAAGGGAACTGCCCAATTTGATAGTTGAACAGCTGCTGCACTCTCTCCGGATCCCCTTGTTGTCCCCGGATCAAAGTTGTTGATGTTTTACGATAGTTCACTCGAAGGCCAGAAGCGTGTCCAAAGAGATGTAGAACTTCTTTTATGCATATGAGATCCGGCTCTATGGGGCGCACAAAAAGCGCGACGTCGTCGGTGAAAAGAGAGAGCCTCTGGCTTGCCATCACACCGTTGAAGGAGGACAGAACCCCCACTGCAGCATCCTTGCACATGAGGGCCGAGAGGGCGTCCATCGCCATGACAAATAGAAGCGGGGAGCTAGGGTCTCCTTGGCGCAGCCCGCGAGCGTGATCAAACCTCAAACCTTGATCCCCATTGACAATGACTCTAGAGGACGCGTACTGAAGCAAAATTGCAACCCACTTTCTGAAGTTTTCGCCAAACCCCTTAGCTCTCAGAACTTCAAACAAGAATGGCCAAGAAATGGTGTCGAATGCCCATGATTATAATGGTCTTCTTATCTGTAGAGAGGTAAGAGTTGTAATGAATCCTAGCCTTTGGTTGTTGTTGCTTTTTATCGTGCAAAAAGATTATATCGGATGCTCTATTTATTGCAACATGTCGTAAATAGGGGCCTACTACCAATGCACATTATTATTGTCTTTCATAAAAAAACAGGACACTTTATGGATGGATGACTCAAACAAATTATATGTGGCTAAAAATTTCAAACAAAGTAAATTTAATTTAATTTTGTATGTGGAAGAAACAATTTTCAATGGACTCTCAAATTTTATTTTGAATCTATTTGAAAACAAATGCATGGGTTAAATTTGGATGTCAAAGTTCCATTCATATGTCAAATAAAATAAACTTAAAACAAAAACTTGCACAAAAATTGCACTTTATATAATATGTAAGAATAAAATATAATTGTGAAATTTCCGCATTCTACTCTACTTTAAACACAAATTGTATAGAACTTGCATGTATGCTTACACACACAAATAAAAAATTCTATAAAAGAATGAATTAGTGGCATTGCTATTACCCTTTAAGAATTGCGACAATAAAATATTTAATAGTGGGAAGTTTGCACACTATTTACAGATAAATTGTGCCTTTTTATGATATGCAAGGATAACCATAGAATAGAAAATATTTTTGCAAAATAAAGTTTTCTAAGAAGGAATGAATTAATGGTATTAATATTACACTTAAAAAGGCGAGAACAAGAAACTTAAAACTAAAACAAAATTAAAAAAAATCTAAGGAAGAATGAATTATTAGCATTGGTATTACCCTTTAAGAAAAAAAAGAAAAATAATGACAAAATTTGCACACAATTTACAGATAAATTGCACCTTTTGTAATATGCAATAATAGGCATATATAGTGAAATTTTCACAAAAACAATTTCCTAAGAAGTAATAAGTTAGTGATATTGGTATTAAGTTTAAATAATAAATAAAATAGAAACTAAGAAATAAAAATGAAGCTTTATGAGGAATAATGAATTACTAGCATTGATATTACCCTTTAATAATAATAAATGGAAATAAATGAATAAACAAAATCACACAAATTTTGAAAAAATTGTGCTCTTTATAATATACAAGAATAAACATATAATAGTGGAGTTTTCACAAAAATATTTTTTCTAGAAGGAACGGATTAATGGCTTTTGTATTACCCTTAAAGAGAAAAGAAAATGAAATAAGAACTACTAAATTTAAAAAAGTCCTTAGGAAGAAAGAATTAGTGGCATTGGCATTACATTTAAGAAGAAATAAGAACGAAGAATAAACTTGCACACAACTTTGCATTGAAGTTGCATTTTTTGTAATGTGCAAAGAATAAGCATATAATAGTGCAATTTTCACACTCTAGTACAATTTATATACATATTGTATAGTACTTGAGTGTATACATTTACAATCACCCAACATCCCAAATATACCCATATAGGAAAAAAGAAAAGCTGACTAAAAAGGAAAAAAACAAAGCTAAACACATGCTAACAGAGAAAAGGGCAATGAGTAACGGTCTTCAAGTCCAATAGAAAAATTGACTGGCCCAAGGGACAAGTCAGAAATTTGAGCCAAAAGAGCAATGAAACAACACTAGGAATAAAAACACCACATATCTTGACAAAGGAATTAACGTTAAAATTGACTTAACCAAATTTAAAACTCGTGCAATTTACATTTAGCTAAAGTCTATTTTAATATTATTCATCAGTGCCTTCCGGGGGCAATTATATTTGTCTGTTTTGTTTTAGAAATATTGCCAACTTAGTAACCTTACCTCTTAGATGGTACTCAAATAAATCATATGGCCTTGGATAAAAAATTATAGACGGCAAAAATAGATTGGGACTATGTTAAATTTCTCATTGTGAAACTTATAGATTGATTTTCATTTCATATAGTTTTCACCATTTCACATTTTCACTCATACAAAGTACAGCATATACAGTACAATATACTGCCTTCGTCTGGATTATTAGGTATTCCCTCTGTTCCTAAATATAAGTCTTTTTAGAGATTTCAATGTGGACTACGTATGGATATATATAGACATACTTTAGAGTTTAGATTCACTTATTTTGCTTCGTATATAGTCTGTAGTGGAATATCTAGAAAGACTTATATTTAGGACCGGAGGGAGTACATCGATGGAATAGACAAATGCTCACTCGAGTTCGGTAACCATGTGATCTTGCCAAATCTGGAACGCGCCACTAGCAGCGGCCTCTGTAGCGCCTCAGGTGCTCGACAAGATCATCAATGTACGTCTCCTGCCGGCCCTGGTCCTTGAGAAGCTCTCGCAGCTTCATGGCGTTGCTCGCGAGCGCCTTCCCTTCCTCGTCTACCATGACGCGCCGCACCGCCGCCGCCACGCCGTCCCTGTCGAACGAGCCGTCGGTCTCGTCCCTCGCCACCTCCACGCCGACCCCCTTCTCTGCCATGGCGCGCGCGACGAGGGGCTGGTCGAGCACGAACGGGAGCAACACCAACGGGTGCCCGCAGGCGAAGCTCTCGATGGTGGAGCCCCACCCGCAGTGCGTCAGGAACGCGCCCGTCGCGCCGTGCGCCAGCGCCGCCACCTGCGGCACCCACCCCGTGCGCACCAGCCCGCGCCCCCCCGTCCGCTCCTCGAACCCGGCGGGCAGCAGTTCGTCCTTGATGGCGTCGTTCGCGGCGCTGAACATCCCGGCCGGATTGCGTAGAGCCCATAGGAAGCGCACCCCGGCGAGCTCCAGCCCGAGCGCGAGCTCGTGCAGGATCCCTGGAGTCAGCGGCGCCTCGCTCCCCAGCGCGACGTAGATGACGGACTTGGGTGGCTGGTCGTCGAGCCAACGCAGGGTCTCAGGACGGTCACCGTCCTCGTCGGCGATAACGGGAGGTAGCAGGATCCCGGCGGGGATGGCGGGCTTCTGCAAGAGGTCGGTGAGGAGGGCGAACATTCCGGGCTCGACCTCGTCGCAGCTCCGGTAGATGGCCAGGCGGCAGCACTCGAACAGCTGCCACGCGCGGTCCATGTCGGACACGCCGGACGCGTTGGCGCGGAAGAGGGCGGCGATCGATTCGGCCTCGCTGCGGCGTCGGCAGGCGATCGTGGACGGGAACGGGATCCACCTGGGCACGACCGCGAAGTCCTCCGTCGCAGCGCGCGGGTGCTCGACGTTCGCCCACCGCGGCCCCAGGAAGGCCACGAAGGCGGCATAGACGGTCATGAACGCGGCGCACGGCACACCGTGCCCGCCGGCGATGGGCGGGACCCAGTGGTGGCAGAAGTCATGGACGATCCAGTCGGGTCTCCGGCCAGCAGCGACGGCGTCCGCGAGGAACGCGGCTAGCGGGGCCGCGAGCCCGTCCATGGCCTTCTTGACGAGCTCGATCTTCTCGGGCGGCACGTCGGCCGTGGACTCGGCGCCGTCCGGCAGCCCGTCCACGCGCGGCAGCGGCAGCGGCACGAAGCGAAGGCGAGGGGACAGGTGCGGCGGCACGGGTGGGAGCCTGGCGAGGTTCCGCGGCGTGGAGAGGAAGGCGACGGCGTGGCCACGAGCCGCCAGGCGCTTGGATAGCTCGAGGAACGAGAGCATGTGCCCGAACGCCAGCCATGGGAACACCACCACCTCCAGCGCGCCGCCGGCGTCGGCTGCTGCTTCCATCCTACTCTGTGAACGGCGGGATCAGGGACGATAATGGCGCGAAAGCTTTGGTGGCTGGTCTCCGGCAGCTGAATGATGACGAATATCTTTTCCTCTTCCGGCCGATCAATGCTATGATTTAAGCAGGAGCAGCAGCAGAAGTGCGCCTATATAAAATGAAATTATACGAGTAGATAGATGCTTGGTAATAAAGTGGGAGATCAGAGATATGGGAATTTGACACAATACCACTTTGTACATTTGAATTGGATAATATAGCACCTGGTATATTGTCTTTGACAAAAACAACACATTGGATGTTTCATCTTTGCGTGCCACATTTCATTGTTTCGAAGAATCAGGCCTAATGACACTCACTGAACACCAAGTGGAAATGACCATACTACCCTTTGACCGTTTATAAAATAGGAAGCATTTTAGAAAGCAAAAAACGCACCCACATATCCACCCGCC
>NC_041389.1:651018293-651032510 GCF_002162155.2 Triticum dicoccoides
CCTACGTGTGCTCTTGTTTGACAACCTTCACCGAGCTCCATCATCTCCATGGTCAGGTGTTACATCGGAGAGGCAAGGGATGTGGCGAGTGAGCGCATCGAGTGCCTTACTAGCGTAGAGGTTGGATCGGTAGGAGTGGCAATAGAACGGAGGAATGAGAAAAGTAATACTTCATGAGGAACGAATAGTAAAGGTTCCGAAAAAATGGTAATAAGAGGTGCTCATAATGTACCGGACACACCTCACGTATGAGATTGTGTGTAAGTTAGCCAGTGTAGACGTCAGTTATTCCGAAGACAATATCTGTGATGGGTCCGTAGGAGCGACGACACCACTAAGTCAAGCTGTTGTGTCTCAAAGAGTTTAAGGGTTGTGCTCTTGTAGTGTTTGTATGGTTCTAGTGAAGCTTGTCGATGTTGAAGTACACATCTTAAGAGTAAAAGTGTGAAATTTCATCCATGTAACTCCTAGGTTTGGGACGCTTACATTCATGTGCGGCACCCTAACTTTCAACTACTTAAGTAGCGACATTTTATTTTACAATTATTTGTAACCAATTATTTTTCTGTTTTATATGATTTGTTTGCTTAGTATGACTTCTAGTACTCACCCTCACTTTCATGTTTTTTGAGATGCAGTCATCGCTAACATAAGTACGTGCAAGAAACGCTGCTAGTTAAAGAGTAGGTTGGACTAGTTGGATGTGAAGCAGGTACAACATTGTTCAACTTGATTGTAAATGTATATAAATTTGTCAAATAAAAACATGTGAGATTTATGAGACCTGTCGGTGACAAAACCGGCGGATCTCGGGTAGGGGGGTCCCGAACTGTGCGTCTAGGCGGATGGTAACAGGAGACAAGGGACACGATGTTTTTACCCAGGTTCGGGCCCTCTCGGTGGAGGTAAAATCCTACTCCTGCTTGATTAATATTGATGGTATGTGTATTACAAGAGTTGATCTACCACGAGATCAGAGAGGCTAAACCCTAGAAGCTAGCCTATGGTATGATTGTTGTTCGTCCTACGGACTAAAACTCTCGGGTTTATATAGACACCGGAGAGGGCTAGGGTTACACAGAGTCGGTTACAATGGGAGGAGATCTTCATATCGTATCGCCAAGCTTGCCTTCCACGCCAAGGAAAGTCCTTATCCGGACATGGGACGGAGTCTTCAATCTTGTATCTTCATAGTCCGGGAGTCCGGCCAAAGGTCATAGTCCGGCCATCCGGACACCCTCTAATCCAGGACTCCCTCAGTAGCCCCTGAACCAGGCTTCAATGACGACGAGTCCGGCGCGCAAATTGTCTTCGGCATTGTAAGGCGGGTTCCTCCTCCGAATACTCCATAGAAGATGTTTGAACACAAGGATAGTGTCCGGCTCTGTAAAAATAAGTTCCACATGCCACCGTAGAGAGAATAATATTTACACAAATCTAATCTGCTGACGTATTCCGCGACGTGACATCATGCCACGGCCAAGCCCTTATTCATTTTACCGTTCCACCTCAGCGCGTTTAGCGAGGCGGTTTCCTTGGCACGTCTTGTCGAAGCAGAGATCGTGTCCCCTTATTCTGGGATTCTCATCAATACGGGCGTGGGTAACCCAACCGCGCCTTTTGGTATGACTCTCTAATTGAAAGCGAGTCCCAAACGGTTACGGGGAGGGCTCTTGGTATTCAACTCCTTTATAAAGAGACCAAGGCTCGATTCCCTCTTCTTTCAATCCAATCGAATCCGCCCCTCGCCTCGAGTTCCAACACTCAAGGTTTCTAGTTTTAGGCGCTTCGGACCTCCGACGATGTCCGGCTCCAACCTTCAAGGCCGGTGGGTGCCTTCCTCCGTTATGGAAGAAGACGTGCGAAAGCTGAGAGATGCCATGTATCTAACCAGCGAAATCTCACATAGGCTGCCTACTCAAGGGCAAGCCATTCCTTCTCCTCAGCCCGGTGAGAGCGTGGTGTTCACATCTCACTTCCTTCTGGGGTTAGGCTTCCCGATTGATCCCTTTGTGAGGGGGCTGATGTTCTATTACGGGCTGGAATTTCACGACCTAGCTCCGGAGTCCATCCTCCAAATTTCATCGTTTATCATAGTGTGCGAAGCCTTCCTCCATATCACCCCTCACTTCGGATTGTGGCTTAAAACCTTCAAAGTAGAGCCGAAGATGATCGAGGGGCAGCACGCCGAGTGCGGAGGAGCTATCATAAGCAAGATAGCCGTCGCTCCATGGCCCGAGGGCACTTTCCAAGAAGAGTTTGGCTTATGGCAACGGGACTGGTTTTATATCACAGCCCCCAGAGGCACCACATGGGTGGCGCCTCCTGCTTTTCGCTCGGGTCCCCCACCACGGAGAGCGCCATGGGTCAATGAAGGGCTTATCTGGGGGCCGTCCAAAGACGTGCCCCTACTACAGGACCGCATTCGAGATCTCCTAGAAAGAGATATTAACCTGACCATAGTGGCGCAAGTTATGCTGATTCGCCACACACTGCCCTGCAAACGTCGCCCTCTTCGCCTGTGGGAATTTAATCCGGAGGGACCGCGAGTCCTCCAACATTTTATGGGCGCAACGCCCATGGAGATGTACAAAATGTTCTTCGGACCACAAGCAAGGTGTCCGGACCTATCCGAGGACGCAGGTCTGAGCTGCAATCGCCAGGATGTTAAGGTAAGTAGCCCCATATTTGGACACACCATCCGTATTTTCATCATAAAAGTGGCCCTTTAACAGAGCTATCCTTTGAACAGGAGTGGATAGCGAAGGCAAAGCTTATCAGGTGTCCAGCCCCCCTGCCCGAGACCGCGCCGGATCCCGTGTTAACCAGGATGCTGCAGATTATGCTTTCGGCAGAGGGCACAGAGGGGAACCAAGGAGCTACTGCCTCCACGAAGGAGACTGTCAAGAAGGGAGGAATCGATAATTCCCCCAACCTGGGAAAGAAAAGGAGTGCCTCTGAAGACCCGGAGGAGATAACCTCGAAACGGGGGAAGAAATCTTTGTTAGAGGATCCGGCGCCGGAGACTGTCCCGGCCGCATTGCGCCCTCAAAGGGATCAGCTTTCCTCCGAGCCGTAAGTAAAGAGAGGGGCTCAAAAATTAGTGGCATCCCTCTTTTATTTCTGATGAAGATAACCGAAATATTACCTTGCAGTTCGGATCTCAACTCTTCTCAGCAGAGCTCGTCTTCAGGGGATCTCCGTCCGGAGATGATAGAGAGCAAAACGCCTCCCCTAGCTGCACCGACTTACGAGGCAGGCGACCCCGAGGTGTCGTCCCGGCGGGTTTCTCCAAGTCTGGATCCTGAAAAAGGTCGTCGGGCTAGTCCGGTGCCCTCTCGTGCGCAGTCGGAGAGGTTGAGGGATCTGCTCGGGCGTGCATCCGTCTCAGAAGAACATCGTATGTTGATGAACACGGTGATAGGAAGGATTGCATCCGCGGAAAGTGGATTGTACGAGGCCGCCAGGAGTTTACTGACAGCCTTTGAGGTACGTGAAAGGGTGTACCTATCGGTAGAGCCGCATAGAATGCGCCCTGTATAAATAGTAGCCCCTGAGACTCTGTATGTCGTCAAGAGTGATGGCGCACAGAGGATCAAAACCCCAGTTATAAAATGTTACCTTTTTATGAAGGTGGCGAGGCGTTCGGTGGCTAGCCAGACTGATGAATCTGCCGAGTTAAAGCGGCAACTGGACGTGGCAGATGCCGACATCGCGCTTGTAAATAAGAGGCTAGACGACGCACAAGGTATGCTCCACAGATATCTGATAAGAGGAGTTCAGTGCTCGTTTCTTACAATATATATATGCTTTTTGCAGATAGTGTTGCTTCTGTGGAGAACCTTCGGGCGAAACTTGCCCGAGCCAAGGAGCAAGCAGGAAAAAGTGATGCTGCTACCGTTAAGGCGGCTGAAGAGCTGAAAGCCGAACAGGCTGCTCACTGCCAGAGTAAGAAGGCAATAGCTGAGATGGCTGTAAAATTGAAGGATGTTGCCGACCACTGTAAATTTCTCGAACAAGAAAAAAGGGCAGCTCAGAAGGACCTTGAGAAGATCACTGCCGAGGCCAAAGATGCTCGCTCTGTGATGAGAGCTATGAAGGAGGAGCTGCGTCAGGCCGGAGATATCACGGCTGGAAAGCCCTATATGCTGCGGATGAAGTTCGGGGATCCTAGGGTATGCTCCGTTAGACCGGCAGTGGAGTGCGGAAAACACTTATCTGGATGTGGCAGCGAGTGCGGCGGACGCAACCGAACACTTCCGAGGTCGAGGCGACCATAATTTGGAAGAACTGTTTTGGTCGCAATTCCGCAAGCCAGAGCGCCCACTGTCGGTACCCGACCGTTTGGCCGCCTTTGCGGAGCTGAACAGGTTATCTGGACTCGCCATGAAGTATGTCGCGAGTCGTTTGTGGCCGGGGGAGCCAGAGCCGAAAAGTTATTTTGGATTGGTGCAGCAGTTCCTTGGTTCTGTGCCGCATGTCGATGCAATGAAGAGGTCGGCGTGTATAGAGGGTGCACAAATGGCTCTTGCCCGTGTCAAGACATACTGGGCGGATATGCAGGCCAGTGTTGTCGCATCTCAGGATCCGGACGAAGGTCGGGTGTCTGCCAATTACTACCTTGAGGAAATTCTTCCGGGCGCTCGTTTAATAGAAGCGTAGTGCTCGAAGGATGTTTTGTTCGAATAGCAGGTGCTATTGTAAAAGAAATATTTTGATAGAATATAAAAGCTTTTTATACTTGTGCTTGCAAGAATTATAACACCTCATGTGCGGCCATTAATGTATATGTGTATATAACCTGAAAGATGGCAGTCGTTGGCTTCAGCCCCCACGCATATAATGCGGGGGTGTTTGCAAAAAATACGCCTTTTCACACTTAATCCAACGTCTTGGTCCTACAAAGGAGGTGATAGCGCGGCGAACGAGGCAACCGGACTATAATGCTTTATCACTTTCACTTAGCCATAGGAGTTTGACATTGGGGCTACTCAATAGCCCCTGGAGGCACCGCGCTCTCATGAATCCGAGGCGCGTGTGTTTCTGACCGGGAAGCGGTCCTTCATTAATGCGGAGGAATCCTAGAGATTCCGAGAGTCATCGAGTGGTTGACCAGTCTCTCGCTATATCATGATAGTCAGTTTTCGGCTTTCTCTACTGAGGTGCTCGCCTGGCCGAACCGGGGCAAAATCGCAGTAGTTCTCCTGGTGCCGCATTAGCCGATATAACGGAATGTAAGGTAGCAAAACACAGGAACCGGGCAAACCCAACATTTGACCAAAGACATGATTCGGAGCTGATGCATATAAGGCCTAACTCGCGACACCGAACACTCCCTAAGGTATTTCGGTCTTTATGAAGACGAGCCAAAACAGAGCCCTTGATAAATAAGCCCCTGGTGTCCAGGTACACGCAAAATTCTGGCGTGGCCATATGCCAAAACGCCAGCCTCCTCCTCGGTTATGGAGAAAACCGGGGGATGTTTTCAACAAGAGACAGTTAAAAAGGTTTACGCAGGGTCTTAATCTGAAAAGAATCCTTGGAACGGGTCCCTACTGCACGTCTGCCCCTGTGTCTCCGTTGTGCCGTATCCTGGACGGGCGTAGCACGGTGTTCGTCTGAGAAAAAGAGGAACTTTAGTAAATAAGCGTGCGAGAAATCCATATTAGAATAAACAAAACATAGTTGGAGCAAGAAGGGAGCCGCATTGTCTCCTGGCGTAAACACGCGGAGCCCCTTGTACAGGGTTATGCGGCTATTAAGTCCATGTGTGTTGATGCCGGACTCGTCTAGCCGTGTCCGGAATAGTAGGGCTAGATTAGTGTGCGGCTGTCCAGGCGGCCGCACCCTTACCTGTACTTTGGGGGTCAATTGTCATTCCCCTGTGATGAGATGATGCCTCGTGGGCCAGGCATTTTAAGTGTAAGGGATGCATAATGCGGTATTGCGTTAAAGCGGGCGAAAGCTTCACGTCCCAGTAACGCTTGATAGCGACTTACGAATGGGGCGATGTGGAAGGTTAGCTTTTCGCTTCGGAAGCTGTCGGGTGAGCCGAACGTGACTTCTAACGAAAGGGAACCCATACTCTGGGTATCTGGACCCGGCGTGGCTCCTCGAAAGGAAGTTTTTCCACGGCGGATTAGCGCTGGGTTTACCCCTAGTTTGTGGATTGTATCCTGATATAACAGGTTTAAGTCACTGCCGCTGTCCATAAGGACTCGTGTAAATTGTAGTCCGTCAATAACCAGATTCAATACCAAGGCAGTCCAGCCTGCGTTCCGGGCCCCTCTGGAGTAATCCCGATGATCAAAGGTGATTGGTTGTAACAACCAGTGGCGGTGCTCCTCTGGGGCTGGCTGTATGGCACGTGTCTTCATAAGCACCGTTCTGTTTTGCCCTTTTGTCATATGAAGTGAATTTACTGTTTTGACTTCTTGGGGGAACTTCTTTTGTTCTCCGGTGTTCTGCTTGTGGGGTACGTCGTCATCCTTGCTTGGTGTGTCGAGCCCCTTGTGTTCGGTATTGAGTTTGCCGGACTGCTTGAAAACCTAACAATCTCTATGGGTATGGTTTGTAGGTCTCCCGGGGGTGCTATGGATTTGACATATTTTGTCCAGGATTTTGTTGAGGTTAGACAACTCGTCCCTGTCATCTTTGGGCAGCGGCTTTTTCTGATTTTGCCGAGAGCTTTTGAATCCGGCATTGACTGTCGTGCTCGTTGGGCTGTTATCCTTGATTCGGCGCTGTTCTTTGTTATGGCACGGTTTCCCGTTTCCATCTCTAGGTTCGGATGTACTCGGGTCGCTGGTGCTGCTTCTTGCCAACCAGCTATCCTCTCTTGCGCAAAAGCGGGTCATGAGGCTTGTTAATGCGGCCATCATTCTTGGCTTTTCTTGGCCGAGGTGTCTGGCGAGCCATTCGTCTCGGACGCTATGTTTGAAAGCTGCTAGGGCCTCAGCGTCCGGACAGTCGACTATCTGATTCTTTTTAGTAAGGAATATGTTCCAGAGTTTCCGGGCTGACTCTCCGGGTTGCTGAGTTATATGACTCAGATCATCTGCATCCGGAGGTCGGACATAGGTCCCTTGAAAATTTGCCCGGAAAGCCTCCTCGAGCGCTTCCCAACTTCCCATGGTGTTTTCGGGGAGGCTTTTAAGCCAATGCTGGGCTGGCCCTTTGAGCTTAAGGGGTAAGTATTTGATGGCATGAAGGTCATCTCCTCTGGCCATGTGTATGTGGAGGATATAATCCTCTATCCAGACTCCGGAGTCTGTTGTTCAGTCGTATGCTTCTATGTTCACGGGCTTGAATCCCGCTGGAAATTCGTGATCCAACACCTCATCAGTAAAACATAAGGGATGTGCGGCGCCCCTGTATGTAGGTGTGCCGCGATGTTCGGATATTTTTTGCATTGCATTGCTCGCTGGAGCTTGCTTTCTTGGGCCATAGATGGATCTGGTTGGGCCGGTTGTTCGATGCGAATCCTTAGGCGGATCGCTCGTCGTATTGAGTGCGGCGCCCTTTGTCGCTTTAGATCGATCGTTGGGTCGTCTATCCAACCTGGTGGCTTCCTTGTTTTTCGGCTGTGGGGGCTTTATGGCCTCTTCATCAAATTCCGGTAGTAGTTTCCGCTTCGGATAGCTCTTTGTGTGACGACTGTTGCCGTACTTGTGCGCAGTATTGAGTACTTTGTTCCATCTGATCCTGAGTGCATCTTTTGCTGTTTTGAGCCTCCGCTTCTGATTTTTCAGGCTACGTGCAGTGGCGACGAGCCTTTGGTGGAGGTTCTGATGTTCCAGCAATTTGTCCGGCGTGAGGTCGTCCGGACTATTATCTTTCCCGGGGATTGGTTGTTTGGATTGCCCGTCCTGTTTGGACGATTGCTCAATGGCATGTTCGTCTTCTGTTGATTTGCCCTGTTCTATGGCTGGGTCTTTGTCGAGGTGGGGCTTTGTGTGGCGCTTACGTCGCCGCTTTGATTGTTTTTCGAGGGAATGATCCCTGCTTACGCCCTTTTGATCCTCGTTGTTATCCCTTTTGGGTGTGTCCACCATGTATACATCGTATGATGAGGTGGCTTTCCAGTGCCCTATAGGTGCTGGTTCTTGGTCGTCTCCTTCATCGGCGTCCATACCATCGATGTCTTCGGAGTCGAAGTCGAGCATGTCAGTTGTGTCGTCGACAGTGGCTACAAAGTGGGTGGTGGGTGGGTTTCGAATTTCTTCGCCGTCCGTATCCCAACCCTGCTGACCATAGTCCGGCCAGGGCTCTCCTGACAAAGAGAGAGACTTTAGGGAGTTCAGGATATCGCCAAAGGGCGGGTGCTGAAAGACGTCCGCGGTGGTGAGCTCCATGATCGGAGCCCAATCGGGTTCGATCGGAAGGGGTGCGGAAGATTCGGAGTCCGGAATGGAGTCCGGCACCTTGGAGTCACGGGCCTTGCAAAGGACTAGACTGGTATTCGGCTCCATCGCCGTAAAGATTGCGGCTCCTGGGACGGCGTCCAACCGTCCGTTCCTGGTTAGCGCAGTCGGCTCCGAGCTAATGGTCGGAGCGGACACCTGAGCGGCACTCTGGGCGCTGTCCGGCGGCAGAGCTAGATCATGCCCATCGAGATAGTGCGGCGCGCTCGGCCGTGGCTCGAATCCGTCGGAGATCAAGTCCCCGCGAATGTCGGCCGTGTAGTTTAAGCTTCCAAACCTGGCCTGATGGCCAGGGGCGTAGCTTTCGATCTGCTCCAGATGGCCAAACGAGTTGGCCCGCAGTGCAAAGCCGCCAAATACGAAGATCTATCCGGGGAGAAAAGTCTCGCCCTGGACCGCGTCGTGGTTGATGATCGAAGAAGCCATCGGTCCTAACAGCGACGACATAGAGGAACTCTCAATGAAAGCACCAATGTCGGTGTCAAAACCGGCGGATCTCGGGTAGGGGTTCCCGAACTGTGCGTCTAGGCGGATGGTAACAGGAGACAAGGGACACGATGTTTTTACCCAGGTTCGGGCCCTCTCGATGGAGGTAAAACCCTACTCCTGCTTGATTAATATTGATGGTATGGGTATTACAAGAGTTGATCTACCACGAGATCAGAGAGGCTAAACCCTAGAAGCTAGCCTATGGTATGATTGTTGTTCGTCCGACGGACTAAAACTCTCCGGTTTATATAGACACCGGAGAGGGCTAGGGTTACACAGAGTCGGTTACAATGGGAGGAGATCTTCATATCGTATCGCCAAGCTTGCCTTCCACGCCAAGGAAAGTCCTTATCCGGACACGGAACGGAGTCTTCAATCTTGTATCTTCATAGTCCGGGAGTCCGGCCAAAGGTCATAGTCCGGCCATTCGGACACCCCCTAATCCAGGACTCCCTCAAGACCCATTAAAGGTTTGTGCCTACTTACTACGCCTTGCGTGGTTATTATTGATTCCTCTATAGGCTCCCGATAGCACTACTTGGAAAAGGGCTATAGATGGGATGGGCACTAATGGCGCAACATTTGGTGATGCGCCATTAGTGTGGAAGACACTAATGGCGCACCGGACACACGGTGCACCACTAGTAATAATAGTTTTTCCATTTTTCCATACATACTAATGGCGCATCCGGGCGAAGTGCGCCATTACTAGTTCAACTAGTAATGGCGCACCGGACAGACAGTGCGCCAATACTGTATTCTTTTTTTATTCTTTTTTTTGCAAAACTACTAATGGTGCACCGTGTCACAGTGCGCCATTACTAGTTTAAACTAGTAATGGCGCACTATGACTCGGTGCACCATTAGTATATATATTTTTTTTCTTTTTTTGCAAAACTACTAATGGCGCACCACCTGCAGGTGCGCCATTAGTAAACAGGCATACTAATGGCGCATTTGCAGGTGGTGCGCCATTAGTAACCTGGGACCCCAACAAGATATTTTGGACAGCCACACCTACCCACTCACTTTCCCCACTTCATTCCCTCCACCTCCTTCTCCAAGATTTCGGCTGCCTCCTCCTCCTCACCTCATTTGCACCATAGATTCATCAAAATTAAGTGGTGAAATTACCTTTTTTGATAGGTAAGTAAGGGGAAAGCTATCTTCATGTTGTAGATCTACTTTTTTTTCTCCCTAGCTTGCTCCAACAACGTGCACATGCACTTTTTGTGGCCTAGCTAGATCTATGTATGTTTGTGATGTTGCATATGTTTGTGGTGTTGCATATATATTTGTGTTTGCAGGTATCGGTATTTGAAATGCGATAGTTGCCAATATTTTGCCGGAATGTCGATTCATTTCCGTTTCGGTGAGAATTTTGGCACTATGCATTCTTTTTGGTCCTATTTTTAGGGAAGGTCATGCCAAATTTTTTCTTGGTTCTAAAATATCGTTTTGCTCTACCCCGCAGGCGACCATGGTCCGCACGATGACCGAAGGCATCGTGAATAGGTTTTTGAGCTCCGCGAAGGCCGAGATGCTTCAAAAGAATGAGACGGAGATAAGATGTCCGTGTCGAAGATGCAAGCTGAAGAGCCTTATTGCGGACCCGGATTCCGGGTAGGTGCGGGACCACCTGCTCTTGCGTGGTTTCATGGATGGCTATCGGTGGCAAGGTGATGAAGATGACTATGAAGTCGTCCATGGGGGCCGGGCAAGAAATGAGGAAGGGCAACAAGACAACCACCATGGTGAGGGCGGGCGAGAAGACGAAGAACCTCCAGGACATGATCACGACGGTGATGATGTACACAGTCATCATGTAGAAGATGTCGTACATGATGATGAGGAAGATCAAGACGAAGGGCATGATCATGAAGATGAAGGTGCCGGAGCAGACGACAATGGAGGCTGGGTGAAGGACCCTCATATTCAAGAGCTGCTTCTCAAGCAGATGGATAACGCAAGAGCTTCCGCCCGAGAGATAGCCAAGCTGGATCAACTAGAGATAGACGCGGTTACTCCATTGTATGAAGGATGCAGGCCCGAGGATACCCGCCTGAAAGTAACGCTCATGGCTCTGGAGATGAAGGTAAAACACAAAATGACCGATGCATGCTTCGACGAGAACATGTCATTCTGGCACGAACGTCTTCCCAAGGGGAACAAGTGCCCGACTAGTTTCGAGGAGGCGAAGAAAATCGTGTGTCCTTTGGATTTACCGCACGTGAAATACCATGTGTGCATGAAAAATTGCATCATTTATCGGGACGAGCACGCGGAGTCTACCATATGTCCGGTGTGCGGCGTCACTCGATACAAGAAGAGGAAGAAAGCTCCTCGAAAATCGGTGTGGTACTTTCCGATCACTCCTCGTCTGCAGCGGTATTTCGCGGACCCTAAGGTAGCAAAGCTCCTGAGTTGGCATGCGGATAGGCAGGAGAAGAAGCGGGAAGATGACGGAAATGATCCGGAGATAAATAAAAAAGACAAGATGCTGAGTCACCCTAAGGATGCGAGCCAGTGGCAAGCGTTGAACTTCGAATACCCGGAATTTGGGAAGGATCCAAGGAACATCGTGCTGGGCGCGAGCACCGGTGGAGTCAATCCGTTTGGCAGCCAGAGAAGCACACATAGCACCTGGCCTGTGTTTGTGTGGATGTACAACCTTCCCCCCTGGTTGTGCATGAAGAGGAAGTACATTCACATGAGTATGCTAATTGAAGGGCTGAAATAACCAGGGAACGACATCAATCTGTATTTGGGGCTGCTGACGGAGGAGCTAGACACGCTATGGAAAACGCCAGCCAATACGTGGGACGCCACAGAGAAAGAATATTTCCCTATGAGAGCCGCACTGCTCACGACGGTGCACGACTATCTCGGTTACGGATATCTCGCGGGGCAGGTAGTCCACGGATTTTCTGGATGCGTAAGGTGCATGGATGACACAACGTATCGCCAGCTAGATAGAGATCCCGGGTCTTCGAAAACCGTGTTTATGGGACATCGAAGGTGGCTTCGCGACGATGACCCGTGGAGGAAACGCAAGGATCTGTTCGATGGTGAAACCGAACCCCGAAAACGCCCGTGTACGAGGAGCGGCAAGGAAATAGACGAGCTGTTGAAAAATTGGAAAGATTGCCCACTGCCGGGAAAGAAGCAAAAGGTGCCAGAGCCGGGAAAGAAGCGAAAGGCGCCAGAGCCGCTGCTGAAGGTATGGAAAACGAGGTCTGTTTTTTGGGACTTGCCGTACTGGAAGATCCACCGTGTGCCTCACAGCCTTGATGCCATGCATATCATGAAGAACGTGTGCGAGAGTCTGCTTGGTACCCTACTCAACATGCCAGAGAGGACCAAAGATGGGCCAAAAGCAAGGGCAGACTTGAAATCAATGGGCATTAGGCAGGAGCTTCACGCTAATGATGATGATGATGATGAGGCGAAGCAGGACACAGAAAGTCGTCGCAAAGGCAAAAAGGCCAAGAAGACCGGAGATGACTACCCTCCCGCATGCTTCACTCTAAGTCAGGAGGAGATCGAGCAGTTTTTCACCTACCTCATAGGAGTAAAACTTCCTTACGGTTACGCGGGGAAGATAAGCAGATACCTAGACCCAGCAAAGCAGAAGTTCAGCGGGATGAAGTCTCACGACTGTCACGTGCTGATGACGCAGATACTTCCAGTTGCAATCCGTGGGATCATGGACGCGCACGTCCGTGAAATGCTATTCGGCCTATGCAACTTTTTTGACGTCATCTCTCGGAAGTCGATTGGCGTGAGGCAACTCAGAAGGCTACAGGAAGAGATCATGGTGATACTATGCGAGCTTGAGATGTACTTCCCGCCCGCATTCTTCGATGTTATGGTGCATCTGCTGGTCCATATCGTGGAGGATATCATCCAACTCGGGCCGACGTTCTTGCACAACATGATGCCGTTCGAAAGGATGAATGGTGTCATCAAAGGATACGTTCGCAACATGTCACGTCCAGAGGGAAGTATAGCCAGGGGCTTTCTGACCGAAGAGTGCATCTCCTACTGCACGAATTATCTAGGCATCGAGAACCCCGTTGGTCTGCCCGTCAACAGGCACCTCGGCAGGCTTGCTGGATGGGGTCACCGTGAGGGTCGCCGCAAAATGCATGTCGACTTCGAGGGTCGACTCGCCGACTTTGAAAGAGCAAACCTAGTCGCGCTACAACACATAGACGTGGTCGATCCTTGGGTGGTAGAGCACAAAACCTTTATTGAGAAGACGTACAATGACCGAGGCCAACAGAAGACGGACGGAGATATAATCAAAGAGCACAACTCATGTTTCACGCGTTGGTTCAAGCAGAAGCTTCTGTTGTACCCTTTACATGAGGATTCTTCCGTGGAAGAACAACTCATATTCGCCTTGTCATAGGGCACCGAGCACAACCTGATGACCTATGAGGCGTACGATATCAACGGCTACACATTCTACACCGAGAACAAGGACATGAAGAGCGATGGTTATCAGAACTCCGGGGTAACGATGGAATCCTACACCGGTAACGACAAGGACAGATACTACGGAAGGATCGAGGAGATCTGGGAGCTAAGCTACGCTGGAGAGAAGGTCCCGATGTTCCGTGTCAGATGGGCCAAGAGCGTCCTAAAAGAAGACCGGTATTTCACCACCATGGTTATACCCGAAGCCAAATCCAAGACCGCGGGCGCAAACGTCACGGCGAAAAATGAGCCATGGGTACTGGCTTCCCAAGTGGACCAATGCTTCTTCATTACTGACCCACCAAAGCCCAGTCGTGTTGTCGTGAGGAGAGGCAAAAGGAAGATCATCAGAATGGATGGAGTAGCCAATGAGCAAGACTTCGACAAGTACGGCGACCCGAAGTTCGAACATGACGAAGACGATGAAGTAGCAGCACACACCACAAGAAGAAGCAGGACCACCCTACCTAAAGGACGTCTGTTTCACAGAAGAACTCCATTTGCGAAAAATAAGGGCAAGAAGATTGTGAACAGATAGCTAGCTAAGATCGATTGTATTTAAATCGTAGCCTTCATTTCTCAATTGTATTTCATGGGCACTTTTTGATATCATGAATATTTTATATTTCATGGGCACTTTTTGAATTCATGAGGACACTCGATCTCGACCCCCCTCCATCTTGATCTGGATTCGCCCTCCATCTCGATCTCGATCCCCCTCCATCTCGATCGCTATCCCCCTCCATCTCGATCTCGATCCCTCCCCCGCTCCACCGCCGCCGACGAGCACCCCCCGCACCCGCCCCCGCTCCACCACCGCCGA
>NC_041389.1:651033007-651033623 GCF_002162155.2 Triticum dicoccoides
ATGATATTTTTTAAAAAATTATTACTGTTTTTATAAAAAAAATATTACTATTTCATATTCATATTCATTTTAAAAAAAATAATAATAAGAAAGTGTAGACTACAATTGTTGTTAAAAAACAATTATTACTGTTTTTATAAAAAAATATTACTGTTTCATATTCATATTCATATTCATTTTTTTAAAAAAAATCTTACTTATGGCGCATGGGTGGCTGGTGCGCCATTGCTATATATAAAAAAGAATACTTATGGCGCATTGTGGCGCTGGTGCGCCATTCCTATGAAAAAAACATTCTAATGGCGCACCTCCTGGGGGTGCGCCATTAGTAATCTTCCCCATCCATACACCACCGTGCCGCTCCTTCCCCCTCCCTCTCGCCAGAGTACTACTTCGATTCGTCCCTCCCTCCACCGCGCAGCCGCCGCCACCGCTGCCCCGACCCACTGCGTCGCAGCCGCCCACGCGCCCCCGCCGCCTCCCTCTCCCCTTCCTCCCCCTCGAGCGCTGCCTCCCCCCGAGCGCCGCCACCCCCTCGAAACCCTAGAAACCTCGGAGCCGCCCCACGTCCACCAGGAGAGGAGGCCCCACGTCGCCGGACTCCACCCCCGCCGCC
>NC_041389.1:651034286-651072457 GCF_002162155.2 Triticum dicoccoides
CCCGACCCTCGCCGAACTCCTCCTCGCCGTCGGCGCCGAGCAGCGACGCAGCACCGTACGCCCCCCGACCCTCCTCCTGCCCTTGCCCCTCCTCCTCCTCCCCTTGGCCCCCACCTGCGCAGCTGACGGCCCCTTCTCTGTCTCGCATGGCAAGGTCTCCGGCGCCTCTACGACACCGATGCCTCCATCGTCTACAACGTCTGTGCCTTCTTCCTGCGACATCGGGTTAGTTCTCTTCTCACCTGCCCACCAGGTACTTGTGTTTATTCTCATGAGGTTCGTTCCACTGCGATGAGTAGTTGTAGGGCATAATTTAGTTCTGTTCATTGATGAACTTACAACTGTGGAGGATGAACAACATCATTTTAGTTCAGTTGATGTTGTCTGAAATCATTTCATCTTGTCCAGATAGTTCAGAACAACACGAGCATATATAGCTGATGTTATTTAGAGCAGGAAGTGTTCTTGATATGGTTGGAAAAAGAAAAGAAAATCTTTTGTGCTAGTAGAAAATGCCTGAAATGGAGGAGTTTGTGTTAGTGTTCTTGATATTTAAAGCTGCCTCTGGTTCTGAATTCCGATGGATAGCAGCAGAGGAGGAGGATGACTTTATGGTCCTTGTCGCTGTAGAGTGTCTGAGGGGTGACGGGCAAAGCTGCCCCTTCCCGGACTTTGCACTTTGCACCGAAACGGCAAGCCATGGGTAGATGATGTTTAACATGAATTTAACTAAACAGGAATTTTATGTTGTTGCTGCTGAAGATGAGTAGTTGTAGGAAGATGATGCATAGTAGTAGTTGTAGGATGTTATTGTAGTTGAAGTTGCAGGAGTAGATAATGGAGTACTGCCAATTTACTGTTAGTAAAGATGTTGAACACACAACTGTTGTTTACTCTAGTGATAGGAGTAGTAGTGGTGGCCATCTAGTTGGACTACTACTTCTAGATCCAGATTTTAGGATTTCTTTTCTTTTAGGATTTATTTTCTTCTAGGACTAGGTTTTTATTATTTTTCTGTTGTGATTGTTTTTTGAGCTCTTTCTTTTTCATTTCCTACTATCCTTATCCTAATTATCTTAAATTGTTATGATGTGTGTAACAGGATTAGATCTTGGATTTGCTAGTGGACTTTGGGAGTTTCTTAGCCAGCTTGGTGACTCCATATTTTTCACTATTTCAGCAAGTCTTTTGTAAGCATTAAACTTTTAGCACTACATTTTTATCTGATGTGTACATCTGTTTGCTTCCAATTGCTATATATGTATTGTTGTTACTAAAAATGTAGAGTAGTAATGCTCCACTTCCACATATTTTTAGTTAATTATCTTCCAGTAGTATTTCAAATTGAAGCCCTGAGCATGTTTTGTCATGAAAATAGAGTTTTGTCTCTCATGTTCTGAATTTCCTCTTTTCGTCAAATTTTGCTTCACAATAGTATCTCTGCGGCTGTTATTGATCATCTTTCAAGTTTATCTTTGTACTAGTATTTGAGCTCTTTCCATCATCTACTGTCATGTGGAACTCTTTTTACAGTTAAAATGACCATGATTTACTGTGTCTAGTAGTTGGGTTTTTTAAGTCTGTTTACAGCTCTAGTACACTTCTCTTACACTTACCGAGGACTTGTATTTCTGCTTTTTAGGTTGGCGTAAATTTGGTACTCTCTGAGTTTTGTTAATCCTATGATCTGTCGCTCTGTCAGCCTTTGTAATTTGCACCTATATTATGTAACACTACTTGATGATGTTAAACTGTAACTCCCTTTCCTTAGAACTATAACTGGTCAAATATTCAGTGTGTATGTCTGAACTTGAATGTTGCAATGCTGTTTTCTTCAGAGGCTACTATCAAAAACTTGAGCTACTGTCTTGCAAAGATGATGATCATCTTGCTAGTTTGCTGGGTTTTGTCTCCGACCATTGTGTCGTGATGAATTTGCAGGTACCCTGAGAGGCCCTTGAGTTTGCCGGAATGTCGATTAACTTCCGTTCCGGCAAATTCAGGTACTCCATATGTCCTATTTTCAGCAAAGGTCATGCTGAAATTTTCCGTGAATTTTAGCATGGCTTTGCTAAAAATAGGACATATGGGGTACTTGCGACTAATGCATGGGCCGGGGTATCTTAGTACTTAGTTAAGTAGGATCAACTGCCCTGCCATTCTTGCTGCATTAAACCATAGGTGGCAATAGAGCCAAGTGATTAGGCCCAACTTAGAATTCTCCTTAGCATCGATAAACCCTAGATGATAAACCCAACATAGGTGGAAATAGAGCCAAGTGATTAGTGCCAAGTGATTAGGCCTAACCTAGGGTGCCTCGGCATCGATAAACCCTAAATGATGAAAACTTAACTTGGCTGCCTCGGATGCCTCGGTGTCGATGAGAACCTAAATGATGTACGCTTAGGCTTTTAGGGTGCCTCGGCGTCGACAAACCCTAAATGATAAAAGCTTAGATTTTAGGATGCCTCGGTGTCGACAAACCCTAAATGATGAGACCATGATCTTGTTCCTTGACAATAACCAACTTTTTGACCAAACTGTTTTCCTATTTAGAGCGAAACATGGCCAACCACGATGAGGGCGGCGGTTCGAGCGGCAAGCAATTCTG
Source organism: Triticum dicoccoides (assembly GCF_002162155.2). Classification (NCBI taxonomy): domain Eukaryota; kingdom Viridiplantae; phylum Streptophyta; class Magnoliopsida; order Poales; family Poaceae; genus Triticum; species Triticum dicoccoides. The sequence continues at coordinate 651,036,898 of NC_041389.1, forward strand.
GGAGCTGTCCCAGGAGATGGAGGAACAACCTCACCTCTATGAGGACGCCGCGGAAGACACTGATCCTGACTACACAACCCCTAGTGGCGTCGGGGATGACACCACTGATGGTGCCACCGAGGATGCCACCACTGATGATGGCGGCGCACACACAGATGGCAGCCAACCGAAGAAGCAAAGGAAGGACCGGCGCCCGAATGCGCTCCGCACCCTCAAGGAGGAATTTACTCAAGTGGACTCCGACGGGCATCCAACGGAGCCCAAACATATAGTCAAGGGGTACTCGCTTCAGCTCGGGTGCATTCTCCGGAGCACCGTCTCGATCAACACCAAGAACCTTAGGCATAAGGACCACGGGAATTCGCGCAACCTCCTCTTCATGAAGCTGCATGAACGATACAAGTTCCCCGCCGAATTTGAAAACACACGCCTCTCAGGGAATAAAGTGAACAGTGCCGCCCTCACGAGGATGAGCACGGCCCTGTCTACTTGGAGAAGCGCGGTGAAGAGAATGATTGATAAAGGTGATAGTTATGAGAAGATCAAGGCGAAAAATCCTTCGATCAGCGAAGATGACTACAAGGAGTTCAAGATCAAGTGCGAGAGCAGCGCAACCTCCGAATCAAGTCAGTGGGGGAAAGAAATGCGGGAGTTGAACTTAGGGGAACACAAACTCGGTCCCGGCGGTTATAGAGTGGCGGAGCCTATATGGGACAAGGAGGACGCGGAGCATGCCGAGCAAGGCCTACCGCCCCGCTTCGAGAAATACAACGGTGACAAGCAGACCAGGAACTTTGTTAGGGTCCCGTACAAGGAGGACCCGATAACAAAGGAGCTTACCACGGATCCGAAGACCAGGGCGCTTGAGCTTGTTCTAGTAAGGAATACACCCCCGTGTAATTAGCTCCATATGGTTGCACTCTAATTAATCCCCAATATTTCTAAATGGTTCACGTTCCTTCCGCAGGACACTGAAAGCAGTAGTGCGGGGTCGTCTCAGAGCTCCCCTTTCTGAAGGAAATATGCCCTAGAGGCAATAATAAAGTTATTATTTATTTCCTTATTTCATGATAAATGTTTATTATTCATGCTAGAATTGTATTAACCGGAAACATAATACATGTGTGAATACATAGACAAACATAGTGTCACTAGTATGCCTCTACTTGACTAGCTCGTGAATCAAAGATGGTTAAGTTTCCTAGCCATGGACAAAAGAGTTGTCATTTGATTAACGGGATCACATCATTAGGAGAATGATGTGATTGACTTGACCCATTCCGTTAGCTTAGCACACGATCGTTTAGTATGTTGCTACTGCTTTCTTCATGACTTATACATGTTCCTGTGACTACGAGATTATGCAACTCCCGTTTACCGGAGGAATGCTTTATGTGCTACCAAACGTCACAACGTAACTGGGTGATTATAAAGGTGCTCTACAGGTGTCTCCAAAGGTACATGTTGGGTTGGCATATTTCGAGATTAGGATTTGTCACTCCGATTGTCGGAGAGGTATCTCTGGGCCCTCTCGGTAATGCACATCACTATAAGCCTTGCAAGCAATGTAGCTAATGAGTTAGTTATGGAATGATGCATTACGTAACGAGTAAAGAGACTTGCCGGTAACGAGATTGAACTAGGTATTGGATACCGATGATTGAATCTCGGGCAAGTAACATACCGATGACAAAGGGAACAACGTATGTTGTTATGCGGTCTGACCGATAAAGATCTTCGTAGAATATGTGGGAGCCAATATGAGCATCCAGGTTCCGCTATTGGTTATTGACCGGAGACGTGTCTCGGTCATGTCTACATAGTTCTCGAACCCGTAGGGTCCACACGCTTAAGGTTTCGATGACAGTTATATTATGAGTTTATGAGTTTTGATGTACCGAAGGAGTTCGGAGTCCCGGATGAGATCGGGGACATGACGAGGAGTCTCAAAATGGTCGAGACGTAAAGATCGATATATTGGACGACTATATTCGGAGTTCGGAAAGGTTTCGAGTGATTCGGGTATTTTTCAGAGTACCGGGGAGTTACGGGAATACGGAGAAGAGTATTGGGCCTTAATGGGCCTTAGTGGGGAGGAGCCAGGAGGTGGCGCGCGCCCCTCCCAAGCCCAGTCCGAATTGGACAAGGGGTTTGGGGCGCGGCCCCCCTCTCCCTTCCTTCTCCACTCCCCTCCTTTCCCCCCTTCTCCTAGTTGGACTAGGAAAGAAGGAGTCCTACTCCCGGTGGGAGTAGGACTCCCCCTTGGCGCGCCCTCCTTGGCCGGCCACCCCCTCCCTCTTGGCTCCTTTATATACGGGGGCAAGGGGGCACCTCTAGACACACAAGTTGATCATCGTGATCGTTCCTTAGCCGTGTGCGGTGCCCCCCTCCACCATATTTCCACCTCGGGCATATCGTTGCGGTGCTTAGGCGAAGCCCTGCGTCGGTAGAACATCATCATCGTCACCACGCCATCGTGCTGACGGAACTCATCCCCGACACCCTGCTGGATCGGAGTCCGGGGATCTTCATCGAGCTGAACGTGTGCTGAACTCGGAGGTGTCGTACGTTTGGTGCTTGGATCGGTCGGATCGTGAAGACGTACGACTACATCAACCGCATTGTCATAACGCTTCCACTTTCGGTCTACGAGGGTACGTGGATACACTCTCCCCTCTCGTTGCTATGCATCACCATGATCTTGCGTGTACGTAGGAAATTTTTGAAATTGCTACGTTCCCCAACAGTGGCATCCGAGCCTAGGTTTTATGTGTTGATGTTATTTGCACGAGTAGAACACAAGTGAGTTGTGGGCGATACAAGTCATACTGCTTACCAGCATGTCATACTTTGGTTCAGCGGTATTGTTGGATGAAGCGGCCCGGACCGACATTACGCGTATGCTTACGCGAGACTGGTTTTACCACCGTGCTTTGCACACAAGTGACTAGCGGGTGTCTGTTTCTCCAACTTTAGTTGAACCGAGTGTGGCTATGCCCGGTCCTTGCGAAGGTTAAAACAGCACTAACTTGACGAACTATCGTTGTGGTTTTGATGCGTAGGTAAGAACGGTTCTTGCTCAGTCCGTAGCAGCCACGTAAAATTTGCAACAACAAAGTAGAGGACGTCTAACTTGTTTTTGCAGGGCATGTTGTGATGTGATATGGTCAAGACGTGATGCTATATTTTATTGTATGAGATGATCATGTTTTGTAACCGAAGTTATCGGCAACTGGCAGGAGCCATATGGTTGTCGCTTTATTGTATGAAATACAAACGCCCTGTAATTGCTTTACTTTATCACTAAGCGGTAGCGATAGTCGTAGAAGCAATAGATGGCGTAACGACAACGATGCTACGATGGAGATCAAGGTGTTGCGCCGGTGACGATGGTGATCAGGACGGTGCTTCGGAGATGGAGATCACAAGCACAATATGATGATGGCCATATCATATCACTTATATTGATTGCATGTGATGTTTATCCTTTATGCATCTTATCTTGCTTTGATTGATGGTAGCATTTTAAGATGATCTCTCACTAAAAATTATCAAGAAGTGTTCTCCCTGAGTATGCACTGTTGCGAAAGTTCTTCGTGCTGAGACACCACGTGATGATCGGGTGTGATAGGCTCTACGTTCAAATACAATGGGTGCAAAACAGTTGCACACGCGGAATACTCAGGTTAAACTTGATGAGCCTAGCATATAACAGATATGGCCTCGGAACACGGAGACCGAAAGGTCGAACGTGAATCATATAGTAGATATGATCAACATAGTGATGTTCACCATTGAAACTACTCCATCTCACGTGATGATCGGACATGGTTTAGTTGATTTGGATCACGTGATCACTTAGATGACTAGAGAGATGTCTCTCTAAGTGGGAGTTCTTAAGTAATATGATTAATTGAACTTAAATTTATCATGAACTTAGTCCTGGTAGTATTTTGCAAATTATGTTGTAGATCAATAGCTTGCGTTGTTGCTTTTCATATGTTTATATGTTCCTAGAGAAAATTGTGTTGAAAGATGTTAGTAGCAATGATGCGGATTGGATCCGTGATCTGAGGTTTATCCTCATTGCTGCACAGAAGAATTATGTCCTTGATGCACTGCTAGGTGACGGACCTATTGCAGGAGCAGATGCAGACGTTATGAACATTTGGCTAGCTCAATATGATGACTACTTGATAGTTTAGTGCACCATGCTTAAACGGCTTAGAATCAGGACTTCAAAGACGTTTTGAACGTCATGGACCATATGAGATGTTCCAGGAGTTGAAATTAATATTTCAAGCAAATACCCGAGTTGAGAGATATGAAGTCTCCAACAAGTTCTATGGCTAAAAGATGGAGGAGAATCGCTCAACTAGTGAGCATGTTCTCAGATTGTCTGGGTACTACAATCGCTTGAATCAAGTGGGAGTTAATCTTCTAGATAAGATAGTGATTGACAGAGTTCTCTAGTTACAATCACCAAGTTAGTAGAACTTTGTGATGAACTATAGTATGCAAGGGATGACGAAAACGATTCCCGTGCTCTTCGTGATGCTGAAATCGACGAAGGTAGAAATCAAGAAAAGAGCATCAAGTGTTGATGATTGACAAGACCACTAGTTTCAAGAAAAGGGCAAAGGGAAAGAAAGGGAACTTCAAGTAGAATGGCAAGCAAGTTGTCACTCCCGCGCAGAAGCCCAAAGCTGAACCAAAGCCTGAAACTGAGTGCTTACACTGCAAAGGAAATGGTCACTGGAAACGGAAATACCCTAAATATTTGGTGGATACGAAGGATGGTAGAGTGAACAAGGGTATATTTGATATACAGGTTATTGATGTGTACCTTACTAGTGTTTATAGTAGCCCCTGAGTATTTGATACTTGTTCGGTTGCTAAAAATTAGTGACTCGAATCAGGAGTTACAGAATAAACAGAGACTAGTTGAGGGTGAAGTGACGATGTGTATTGGAAGTGGTTCCAAGATTGATATGATCATCATCGCACACTCCCTATACTTTCGGGATTAGTGTTAAACCTAAATAAATGTTATTTGGCGTTTGTGTTGAGCATGAATATGATTTGATAATGTTTATTGCGATACGGTTATTCATTTAAAATCAAAGAATAATTGTTGTTCTGTTTACATGAATAAAACATTTGATGGTCATACACCCAATGAAAATAGTTTATTGGATCTCGATCGTAGTGATACACATATTCATAATATTGATGCCAAAAGATGCAAAGTTGATAATGATAGTGCAACTTATTTGTGGCACTGCCATTTGGGTCATATCGGTGTAAAGCGCATGAAGAAACTCCATAAAGATGGATTTTTGGAATCTCTTGGTTATGTATCATTTGATGCTTGCGAACCGTGCTTTTTGGGCAAGATGACTAAAACTCCGTTCTCCGGAATAATGGAACGAGCTAGTGACTTATTGGAAATAATACATACCGATGTATGCGGTCCAATGAGTGTTGATGCTCGTGGCGGGTATCGTTATTTTCTGACCTTCACAAGATAAATTGAGCAGATATGAGTATATCTACTTAATGAAGCACAAGTCTGAAACATTTGAAAAGTTCAAAGAATTTTAGAGTGAAGTGGAGAATCATCGTAACAAGAAAATAAAGTTTCTGCAGTTTGATCGCGGAGACAAATATTTGAGTTACGAGTTTGGTCTTCAATTAAAACAATGTGGAATAGTTTCACAAACTCATGCCACCTGGAACACCACAGCTTAATGGTGTATCCGAACGTCATAACAGTACTTTATTAGATATGGTGCGATCTATGATGTCTCTTGTCGGTTTTACCACTATCGTTTTGGGGTTGTGCATTAGAGACAGATGCATTCACGTTTAATAGGGCACCATCTAAATCCGTTGAGACGACACCGTATGAACTATGGTTTAGCCGTAAACCTAAGTTGTCATTTCTTAAAATTTGGAGTTGCGATGCTTATATGAAAAAGGTTTTCAACCTGATAAACTCGAACCCAAATCGGAGAAGTGCGTCTTCATAGAGTACCCAAAGGTAACTATTGGGTACACCTTCTATCACAGATCTGAAGGCAAGTTATTCGTTGCTAAGATGGATCCTTTCTAGAGAAGGAGTTTCTCTCATAAGAAGTGAGTGGGAGGAAAGTAGAGCTTGATAAGGTAATTTGTACCTTCTCCCGAATTGGAAAGTAGTTCATCACAGAAATCAGTTCCAGTGATTCCTACACCAATTAGTGAGGAAGCTAATGATGATGATCATGAAACTTCAGATCAAGTTACTACAAAACCTCGTAGGTCTTCCAAAGTACAGTCCGCGCCAGATTGTAGTGTTACTATCTACAAAGCTCGACTTGTCGCAAAAAGGTTTTCGACAAGTTCAAGGCATTGACTACAATGAGATTTTTTCAACTGTAGCGATGCTTAAGTCTGTCTGAATCATGTTAGCAATTGCCACATTTTATGAAATCTGGCAAAAGGATGTCAAAACTGCATTCTTTAATGGATTTATTAAAGAAGACTTGTATATGATGCAACCAGAAGGTTTTATCAATCCTAAAGGTGCTAAACAAATTTTGCAAGCTCTAGCAATCCATCAATGGACTGGTGCAAGCATCTCGGAGTTGGAATATACATTTTGATGAGTTGATCAAAGCATATGGTTTTATACAGACTTTAGGAAATGCCTGTATTTACAAGAAAGTGAGTGGGAGCACTACAGCCTTTCTGATAAGTATATGTGAATGACATATTGGAAATGATGTAGAATTTTCTGGAAAACATAAAGGAGTGTTTTAAAGGAGTTTTTCAAAGAAAGACCTCGGTGAAGCTGCTTACACGTTGAGCATCAAGATCTATATAGATAGATCAAGACGCTTGATAAGATTTTTCAATGAGTACATACCTTGATAAAATTTTTGAAACAGTTTAAAATGGAACAGCCAAAGAAGGAGTTCTTGCCTGTGTTGCAAGGTGTGAAGTTGAGTAAGACTCAAGACCCGACGATGGCAGAAAATAGAAAGAGAATGAAAAGTCATTCCCTATGCCTCAGTCATAGGTTCTATAAAGTATGCTATGCTGTGAACCAGACCTATTGTATACCTTGCTCTGTGTTTGGCAAAGGAATACAATTTTGATATAATAGTAGATCACTGGACAGCGGTCAAAAATATCCTTAGTGAGGACTAAGGAAATACTTCTCGATTATGGAGGTGATAAAAGAGCCCGTCGGAAAGAGTTACATCGGTGCAAGCTTTTACACCAATCCAGATGACTCTAAGTCTCAATCTGGATACATATTGAAAGTGAGAGCAATTAACTAGAGTAGCTCCGTGCAGAGCATTATAGACATAGAATATTTGCAAAATACATACGGCTCTGAATGTGACAGACCCGTTGACTAAACTTCTCTCACAAGCAAAACATGATCATACCTTAGTACTCTTTTGGGTGTTAATCACATAGCGATGTGAACTAGATTATTGACTCTAGTAAACCCTTTGGGTGTTGATCACATGACGATGTGAACTATGGGTGTTAATCATATACAGATATGAATATTGGTGTTAAAACACATGGCGATGTGAACTAGATTATTGACTCTAGTGCAAGTGGGAGACTGAAGGAAATATGCCCTAGAGGCAATAATAAAGTTATTATTTATTTCCTTATTTCATGATAAATGTTTATTATTCATGCTAGAATTGTATTAACCGGAAACATAATACATGTGTGAATACATAGAGGAAGACAGATGCTGATCGTGCTGACGGAACTCAACCCCGACACCCTGCTGGATCGGAGTCCGGGGATCGTCATCGAGCTGAACGTGTGCTGAACTCGGAGGTGCCGTACGTTCGGTGCTTGGATCGGTCGGATCGTGAAGACGTACGACTACATCAACCGCGTTGTCATAACGCTTCCGCTTTCGGTCTACGAGGGTACGTGGACACACTCTCCCCTCTCGTTGCTATGCATCACCATGATCTTGCGTATATGTAGGAAATTTTTGAAATTGCTACGTTCCCCAACACTTTCAACGCCCCTTTAAATAGGGCGTTGAACGTAATGAAAAACAAGGATAAGCTCAGTAAGCCGACGTCAGCTGGTCATGTGGCCGGCAAAGGCTTGTCCACAAAATGGTCGTCATACTATACCGCTGGTGGGCGGAAGGAGAAAAAGACCAGCTCGGAAAGCCAGACGTGCGAGGTTGAAGCACTCAAGGCACAAGTGGCGCGGATTCCGGAGCTTGTCCAAGAGCAAGTGGAACAACAACTGGGAACGAAGCTCAACGCCATGGTGCCTATGTTGATTCCTGGGCTGACGACGTGGATTGCGGGCGGCCAACAGGGGCCTCCCCCGGTTCCCAGCTTCACGGCCAGCAACTCGCACAACGCGCAGGCGGCGGCGCCATTGGTATCTCCAGCGGCGCCATTGGTGTCTTCAGCGGAGGCGGTATTCGTGTCTCCGGCGCCGACACGGGCATTGGAGCTTAATGCACCCGGGTGTACGCCGGCCGGCACCTCGCCAGCAAGCGCCCCCTCCGTCAGTTGCACGCTCGCCGTTGGCGGTGCCTCGACATTAGCCGAGCTTGACGGCATCATGGTAACTAAGCCTCTCGGCCGATGACTTCATCTCCTTGCCTTTGTGGGCATCCCTGACGCCCTACATGTTTTCGCAGGGCGCCGCCGACGTTCCTTGCACTTTTCTGCACTTCGTGGTAGGCGAGTTGGTCGATGTCGCCAAGGGCAGAATCGTTCAACCGGGCAACCCCATGTTCCACGGTAATCCGATGCCACCCACAGTGTATAGGGTTGAAGTGGTTCGGGTGCTGCCAGGCTACGACGAGTTGTTACCTCCGATTCGACCCGCTGGGGCCGACGAAGAAGATGAGATGACCCTCAGCGCCCGCGTAAACTAGCCCCTACTTTGGCTGAAGAGCCAGATTCGTTTGGGGGTGGGGGACACCACCCCACAGACAAGACCGCCAGTCGTGCCGGCACCAAGCCATGGCAAGAACGCCGCAACGCTACCGGACCTGCCGGACATCCCTATGCCGGACATCCCTATGGCATAGGATCCGGACATCCCTATGGCACAGGATCCGGACGACGACGACAACGACGACGGTACATTTACCAAAGTCGATAAGTACTTTGCCGAACATGGGTATGCTGACGAGTTCTGCGGGCCTCTTTCTCAAGAACCCAACCAAGACGACCGCGATCTAGCTGGTACGGCGGAGAAATCCAATACAGGCGTCGTCTGGCGTTCAGTTCTCAGGAGATGCCTCCAGCTCCCGCCTTCACCGAGCCTCAGATAGCTGAGGTGCGAAATATTATCAGCCCCAACACGCTGAAGAAGGCGGTCTGTGAGCAGAACTCGGTCCCATTACAGGAGATCAAGAAGAAGGGACGGAAACGAAAGACTAACAAGGGCGCCGGTGCGAGCCAGCCGACACCGAGTTCGATCCGTGCTCAGGACGGGCCACCTTCACCTAAGGATATTTCGAGGAGGGTGCATGTGGCGGATAGGGTGATGCTACCGCCAAATATGCTCAATGATGTAACCGGTGCTATGCAGAGTCTGCACGACAGTGTTCTTTCTTTGGAGAAGCGGCATCTCAGAGAGAATGATGTGGCATACCCGGTTTTCATGGCCAAGGTGCTAGAGGGCAAGGGCTTTGTGGATGGCGACATCGGGGGTACGATCGTCCTACGGTTTGATGACATCTTTGCTATGTTTAACCTTCATCCGCTGCACTACACCTTCGTTCGGCTGTTTTCGCTGAGTATGGAGATGCGGACCATTAGAGACAAGACCCCGGACATCGTGATAGTCGACCCCTTCTACATGCGTGCCAAGCACTTGAGCAGCGCTGGGGACCGCCAAGTTGCGAGTTCACACCTCGAAGGCGTCATTCTGGCAAACCCAGATAAGGATAACTTCCTTGTGGCTTACTTTCCCGAGTAAGTCATCCCTTAACCGCCCCGTAGCATATGATTTCTTAGATTTCGATCGTTCTTTTTTTTCTAACATTCCGTGTTCTGTGCAGTGACACACATTGCACACTCATCCTCTTAAGCCTGAAATATTTCATGGCCACGTATTTCAACCCGATCCGTAACTCCAAGATAGACTACACAAATGTCAAGAAAGTTCTTGATGATGTTCTCCCCGGCTACGCCAAATCTGGAGGCACCTTCACCAGGGCAGTTCGTAAGTACGGCAAGCACACCTTCTCACACAATATGAAGTTCTGCTGCGTCAAGTAGCCGCCTGGCGGTCAGAAGGATGCCTACTACGCCCTCCATCACATGCGGGCGATCGTAAGGGACCATCATCACCTTCTGCTACCAGATAGTCTCAAAGATTGGGCCGCGAGGTTGTCGGTAATCCAAGACGCGGACCTCAGACAAGAATTCTTTCGTATCCAGTCAGAGTTTGCGGACATCATCCATCAAGATGTCCTTCATACCTTGGGGCAGTTCTTCCTCAGATATCAACCGTCAAACAGTGAGATAGATGGAACGCTACAAATGCAGGGTGACAATGACCGCGATTTCATGACCATCACGACAGACGATGGCTTCATCCACGCTCCTGTCCGATGAGTCGAGTCGAAAGTAGTGATGTGTAGTTCTGAAACATTGATTGACTCATATTGTAATTAAACTTTAATGAATCCGTATGTCTCTTTGGTTTGGACAGTCGGTCAACTTAGATGTAATCGATGCTATTTATTAGTAGGACCATGAATCGTGCTATTAATGTCTTGCTTTTCTCTTCCGATCCTTTTGTTGCATACTTACATATTGCTTACGTATTGTCTATTGTTTGGCTTGTGCATAGAGATGCCGTCGTATGTCGTGTACAAGGGTAAGGTTCCCGAAGTCTACGACGACTGGGAGGAGTGTCGGAGACAGGTTCACCGTTTCAGCGGTAACAGTTACAAAGGGTACACCACTAGGGCGGAGGCCGAATCTAGATACGCCCGCTATCTAGCGGGAGAGAGGAGGGAGCGTTGGAGGAACCGGATGAAGACCAGTTTGATCGCGATGATGCTCATCGTGATGACCGCAACTCTCTTCTATGTGCTGGTAGTTTAGATGATCGATATCGACTTGTAATGTGAAGACAAACTCGATACTCGCGGTCTTGAGACTTGTATGTTTTATCTTTGTTTGGTCTTTTGAATTCGGAGACTAATAGGATGAATTGTATTCGGAGACTAATCTTCTATTGTATTCGATGAATCTGCTGCTGCTGTGTGCTGCTGTCTATATTTTGTCCAATAATATATTTTGTAACCTGTGCAAAAATCAGAAAAGTAAAAAAAAACAAATATTCATACTAATGGCGCATCACCTCCAGGTGCTCCATTAGTATGCCAAAGGATACTAATGGCGCATCACCACAGAGTGCGTCATTAGTATGACAAAGCACATGGTTACGTATGGCCCCCCGGGAGGCACACTAATGGCGCATGGTGTTACATACTAATAGCGCACTTCTTGGTGCGCCATTAGTATACCAGATACTAATGACGCACCAGTGGTGCGCCATTAGTAAAAAATATTAGTGGCGTGGTACTAATGGCGCACTGGTAGTGCGCCATTAGTAGGCAAAACCGGTGCGCTATTAGTAGGCCTTTTCCTAGTAATGTAGCTATCTTTTCTAGGCTAGGTCTAGGGGCATGACATTGGATCAATTTAGGTTTTCAGTCTCTGTATCTTCTATAAAGATAGAGAAAACTAAGGCAAAGGGGACCGAAATATATGATCGAAGAAAGATCCGAGTACATCACATAGGGATGTGGTCACGCCTCACTCTAGAAATCAGGTAATTTGTTGTATGTGAAGCTCTTTGCCGCCAGCTTTTCATCAGGGCAGATGGCAAAGAATAGCTGACGGTAAAATAGCGGAAAAACTAATGGAAAAGATCCACTGTCGGCAAAGAATATAAAAACCAACGGCAAAGAACCACTATCGGCAAAGAGAGACATAGGCTGACGACAAAGAATCCCTGACGGCATAGGCGAGGACACGTGGCACTTTGAACGGAACTGAAACGGCGAGCTGTCTTTGTCATATGCTTTGGACCCACTGAGGTAGCACCTACATTGAGTAGAGTGCGAATCGAGTTATGTTTTATAACAGAGGAAACCTCATTAAAGTTAATATCTGAAAAAGGGAACCTAATTCATCATCTGCCTTAGCAGTTTCTGGTTCATCTAGTACTAGATAAAAGTTGAACGGAAAATAAGTACCATTACCAAAAATGCAGTCTTCTTGGCAAGGCATATTACCAATTAAATACTACTACCAAAAAGGCCGCCTCTTCTTGGTAAGGTGGATATGTATTTGTGCGTGTGAATATGTGTGTGGTTGTGAACTTATGCAAGCCATGTGCAATGGGGACCCTTAACACACACAAAAACAAGCCAAAAATCGTGTGAAACTTTATTCGAATAGTTGGGTTTCTTTTCTTGAAAGAGAAAGGCAAAGCCTCCCGGCTCCGCTCAGTTAAATGCCATCTGGTACTTTATTGCTGCACTAACTGTTTTTACATTCAGCTAGCAGAAGCTGCCCTTTGAAATGTGGTGTTGTCCTAAAAAACATGATGAGTCCTCTGTTTCTAAATGTTTGGTTTTCAGATCCTTCACTATTTCTCCACATTGCTAAATGATGAGTCCTCTGTTTTCAAAACCATTAAAATAAAATTGAAGAGAGATCTCAAACAGACGAGATACATTCCTGTGAAGCATGCATAACTCAAACTTCGATCTTGCTTTTAGGCAGTAAAGTAACCACTCATCATTTTTGTTGCCGGTATTTTGACCGAAGGCCTGCACAACGCCTCAACCATCAACCATGTCTGGCTTCTCAATGCAGGCCTGCAAATTTGCAGATGTATATGATGCATAAGTTGCCGTTGCCCGGCCCCGGAGCACAACATGGTAATGGTGTTAATCAAATGCGAACAACAACATATTTGTTCGGATGATCGAATCCTCGTAATTTACATCAACCTATTTGGGAGAACATAAGCTTTTGCAAAGAATCCTTGTCTCTTTTCCAGACAATCGAATCCTCGTAATTTACATCATGGTAGTACAACTTGGACTGCACAATGACTGACTCCACCTTACTTGCCCGGAACAAAGTTGGTGGCAAATGCCCATGCGTTGTTGTTGACAGGGTCGGAGAGGTGGTCAGCGAGGTTCTCTAATGGACCCTTGCCGGTGACGATGGCTTGCACAAAGAAACCGAACATGGAAAACATGGCGAGGCGACCGTTCTTGATCTCCTTAACCTTGAGCTCGGCGAATGCCTCGGGGTCGTCGGCAAGGCCGAGCGGGTCAAAACTGCCACCCGGGTAGAGCGGGTCGACGATCTCACCGAGCGGCCCACCGGCAATGCGGTAGCCCTCGACGGCGCCCATGAGCACGACCTGACAAGCCCAGATGGCAAGGATACTTTGTGCGTGCACAAGGCTTGGGTTGCCGAGGTAGTCGAGGCCGCCCTCGCTGAAGATCTGGGATCCAGCCTTGAACCAAACAGCCTCGCCGAACTTCACACCGTTGCGGGCGAGCAGCTCGGGGAAGACGCAACCGAGCGCGCCAAGCATGGCCCAGCGGCAGTGGATCACCTCGAGTTCCCGGTTCTTGGCGAAGGTCTCGGGGTCAGCCGACAGACCAGCGGTGTCCCACCCGTAGTCGCCGGGGAACTCACCGGTCAGGTAGCTCGGGGGCTCACCAGAAAGCGGGCCAAGGTAGAGAACGCGGTCAGAGCCGTACCACGGGCTGCCGGAGGCAACCTGCTTGACCTTTGCTGCAGTCTTGCGCATGGTAACGCGAGCCTCCCCGAAAAGAGATGGCGATGGTAAGCTCTTCACTGCCTTGCCGGCGAAGGCTGGGGAGGAGAGTGACATGGTGGTTGCGGCCATTCTGATTGATTAGGTTCTGTGTTGTTCTCCAAGAATGAGGAGTGAAGGTGGAGATGGCTTGAGAGGATTGGAGCAGGGGGGCTTCTTAAGGCAGAGGGCGGAGAGAGGGAATCGACCGTTGTGCTGAAGAAATCTGTATTTTGGATGTCATTGGTGCAGAGTGAGAGCCACAAGGAGATCAGATACACTTTTAAGATCTTGTGGATATGGCTAGCTGGGAATCTCCTTAGAGAGCAGTTATTGGATGACACGCTGGTATGCACGTGAGCATATCATGTATTTTTCCCCCAAAGGACATTATAGGATATCCATTCTTGCAACCAAGGATTGCCACCGCATTTGGTGAGCAAATTTCTATTTGACTGACTCTACATTTTACTGACATAATTGGATATCCCATTATTACTTTTTGACGGCTACGGCGGGCTTACGCAATCATTTTGATTATCATAAGTTAGAGTTGTGTCGAATATTGTGTACAAGGTACGTTACAGTTGGACTCTGAGTTGTATTGTATTTATATAGGATGTAGAGTCGTGTCCTAGTAGGACACTTGTATCCTAGGCCTCTCGTATATAGCGGAGGTAGACACACGATATAACCTATGCCAACATAATATCACCGGAACGCAGGGGAAGCCGGCGGCATGTGACGGTGTCCAGGGCGACAGGGTGCTGTATTGTAGCGGTATCATGGGGAAGAGCGCCCATAGTCAGGCCCCGGGGATGTAGCCATATCGGTGAACCTCGTTAACAAATCTCGATATCGTGCTCGTGTGATTGCTTGGTTCTCGGATGATCGACGGACTCGAATTTATTTTAACAAGTGGTATCATGAGCTAGGTTGTCCGGAGGTTGTGGATTGTTGATCTAGAGAAATTATCGAGTCTGAGATTGCAGCCAGAAGCGGCGTGGTTCTCGACGAGATTGAAAAAGATAGCAACAATATTTTGCCGAAGCAATTAGGCGAGTTCGTCGTCGGTGTTGCAGATCAGCGGATGTTGGTCCTTGGAATCTTTGTGGAGCAATCAAGAGGCAGTAGCACAGGTTTGGCATATTGAATCGGTACGCAGGCGGTGAATCCAACAGTTTGATCTCGGTGAGTTGACTTGAGGCGCGTGGGCGTATGCCACCAGCAGGGAGACACGTGCGGCGAGAGTATTTAGCAAAAAACTACTACAATTTGTGGAACCCTGCCTACAAACTATCATTTTACAAATTTGTGCCGAAAACTACCATTTTCGTACTAATCCTTGACTAAAAACTACCAAGTCTGAAAAGAGCCCGATTTGACTCTTTTAAGCGCGTTTCTGCTAGAGTTGGCCCACACATAAGCAGGCTAAAAAAGCAATCGGGTCCTTAGTTTTTTTTTCAAAAAAGCGATCCACTCCTTGGCGAGGCCCAGCACGCTCGCGGCGACGGCGGCGGCTGCTGCGCACGCACGCAAGCCAGCCGGCCAGCAAGCGGCGAGCGTCGTGGCGGTGGTGCTCGTTCTCCTCTACTTCTCCCCGCTGCAGCAGCTCACTGAGCAGCAGCAGCCCAGCCCCTCTTCTTCTTCTCCACTGTCTCCTCTCCGTCTCCTTCTCCTCTGCCTCCTCTCCTTCTCTTGCAGCAGCAGCACGGGCACAAGCTCCTCCTCTCGCGCAGCCCCGCCGCCCTGCCCAGCCGCACCTCGTCGCAGCCCCACTGCCGCACGCGCACACGCATCCGTGCGCACAGCCCTTGCGCAACCGCTCGAGCAGCTGCCCCGCCGGCTCGCCGCAGCAGCGCGTGCAGGATCCTCCTCTTGCCTGACGCAGCCGGGCCCCATGGCACGCGCAGCTCGCAGGGCCGCCGTGAGCTCGTCACGCCGCCGCCGTCGCGCATCCCAGTGCCTCCTCGCACGCGTGCACGCAGCCGCCCGCCCCCTCCAGTCGCTGGAGGACTGGATTGCTTTTTAAAAAAAACTAGGGACCCGATTGCTGTTTTAGCCTGCTTATGTGTGGGCCAACTCTGTCAGAAACGCGCTTAAAAGAGACAAATCGGGCTCTTTTTAGACTTGATAGTTTTTTGCCACGGTTTAAGAAAAAAGCGGTAGTTTTTCGCACAAAATCGTAAAATGGTAGTTTTTCGTCACGGTTCCGTGAATTGTGGTAGTTTTTGGTTAAATACTCCGTGCGGCGATCGATGACCCGATCGGGCGAGCGTACTGGCGGCGGCCTAGCGTACAAGCGTACCTCTATACTGATGGGATCGTTGGCCGTTTGCTGGCCCATGGCCGGTGTGGAGGCTGCTAGGGAGGCTGCGTGCGTACAGGTACTACGTGAGATTTGTTTTGGAAAAAAAGAGGACCGGGTCCTCGCGTACGACACGGAAAGAGGCAGCAGCAGAACGAATCGGCAAAGGAAATCTATTGATACATGTTTCACGTCCATTGGAAATAGCAAGGCTGTGGCAAGGCAAAAGCTAGCACCGTGAGTTGAGCCTAGTAGTTTTTACACGCGAGGACCGGAATGTTTTCTGGTTGGAACTCCTGTAGTACGCGGAGGCTGTTCGTGTACTTGAGGCATCACGTGGAAAGCTTGAATAATTTTTCACAGGGTCGGTCATATGAAGAACCATGGCGCTAACGGGTATCAGGTTTAAGGTGAAGAAATTTACGAAATTGAAAACCTTGGGTTATGACAGACAAGGGTGAAAGTTTTAATGGCACAACAGTGATGCTTGAAGGCGTTGCAGGAAGTCAGGTCAGCTAAGATGGAATTATTATGTGTTGGATGGAAATTTGCGGAAGACGATTTGGGAGCCTCGAGCGTGTCATACAGATGAACGAGTTCGGCTGGGTCGGACTAGGCAGTCTGACGGATCGACGCAAGTCGGTTGGTACAGAAGACGGTGGTGGATCGGCGACGACGACATAGGAACGTGATGCTGATGGTGACCGACTTCTGGGCGTGAAAACACGTGGCGCAGGCCCTGAAGGCTTGTGTGGCTTCGACAAGACTATGGTGCGGGTTTGATTCAAGGTGATGTACACACGGAGCTTGAAGTCGACGGGGCGCAAGGGTGGACTGATCATCTACCAAGGAGTCATGTTGAAGGTGGAGTTGGAGTCTGTAAGACTTCACTTGGTGCTGGATTGAGGGGCTACGGTGTAAGGATCCAGGGAATCGAAGCCTATTCAGCAGGAAAATCGAGTGACACACAATTCGGACTGGAGCCCAGTGGTCTGATGGAAGCGTGAAACTCATCATCGGTCGGTGATGATCGGTGGTACTCTGTAGTGGGGGTTGAGTGGTGTGGGTCCGCGGCCCTTGAGACTCGACCGGGACAGCGGAGGCTCGACGCGGTAATAGCGGCAAGGCGTACGGTACTCACGAGACATGGAGATGGGCCAGGGCTCTGGTGGTCATACATGTGGTGAGACAACTGCGAATTTGACTCAGGGTGACTATAAGCAATGGTGAAATTCCTTCAAGTTTCAGACAGGCGGTCAAGAAAGGAGCGGTGATGTTGAGTTTAGGTAATTCTTATGTGTGACACCCAATATGTGAGTTGTTCACTTTCACGCATGTCAGTGATCGGTGTGTGATGGCATTGGACGGGTACTCTGAAAGTTGGGAGCACAAGCTAGAGTAACAAGGAACTTAGTTTTGCTCGAGTGTTGACCGTGGTCAAGAAAAGAAGGGACTACAAGTTGTAGGTGGAGTTATATGTAGTCTTTGGAGTAGCAGCGGAACTCATGGGATAAGCTCAAGTCCAATGTACATGGAAGTTTGACGCACTGAAGAATTCAAGGTGGTGGAGAATATTCGCCAAGGTGGAGTTTGTTAGAGTTGTGTCGAATATTGTGTACAAAGTAAGTTACAGTTGGACTATGAGTTGTATTGTGTTTATATAGGATGCGGAGTCGTGTCCTAGTAGGACACTTGTATCCTAGGCCTCTCGTATATAGCGGGGTAGACACACGATGTAACATATGCCAACATATTAGCACCGGAACGCAGGGGAAGCCGGCGGCATGTGCCGGTGTCCAGGGCGACCGGGTGTGGTATTGTAGCGGTATCATGGGGAAGAGCGCCCATAGTCAGGCCCCGGGGATGTAGCCATATCGTTGAACCTCGTTAACAAATCTCGGTACCGTGCTCGTGTGATTTCTTGGTCTTCGAATGATCAACGGAGTGCCTCGGATTTATTCTAACATAAGTAAGATTAAGATACAACACAAAGGCTACACAACTGCAGCACCCAACACACACAAGAAGGATCGAGGTACAATAGAGTAGAACCAGAAAATGAGTTACGACAAGCAGCCAAAACCAAGAACTTAGCACCCATCACCACTAGGCAGACCAAGAAGAGCGGAAACTAGCATTGTTGGATCAGTCGAAAGGAGAATCAACACCGAGAAGACCAAGAGAAGAAGCCGCCTGCTACCCTGCGAACACTCAACACTTTGAAGAACTAGGAGAGTCGCAACCACCGTCGAAGGGCTTCCCAATGCCTAGCCACGACGCGACAGAGAGAGCCACAGACCGTGACGAAGGGCAATGTTCCGCCGAGACAGCCCCGCACCTCCTCTGGGCCACACCACGGCCACCATCACAAATAGAGGGAACCAGAGCACTATGCGAGGCAACCAAACCTCAAGAGTCGTCGAAGGGCACCAAAACATGAGACCTCACCGCCGCCACAAGCCCCCAAGAGAGAGATCGACCAATAGCACAGGGATGACCAAGGCAAAGAACGCCGCCACAATTCACTTCCGGAACCACCACCAAACAATCCATCAGCCCAACCACACACCAACAGACCAACCGCACTCGAGCCGAGACGACAAACGAACCATAGCAGCTCAATGGCTCCAAAGACAACGCCCCCAAGGGGGTAACGATGTCAAAGACCTCGTCGATGTCCGATCCACAGATGGATCTAGGCTTTCGCCTGGAGCACATTAGAGGACACAAGGCAGGAGCTTGACAATGACGCCTCCAGGGAGGAAAACGGCGCCGGAAGGCGTCGCCATCATCGATGCTGGCAAGGCCGAAACAAGGCTTTCGCCTCAAGCATCACAGGCCTGACCTCTCCGCATACATTGGTCGTTGTGTCCGGCAAGCATAGGAGCGCGAGACCTCCCAACATCCAGCAACTCCGCGGTGAGCGTCCTCACCGTTGACTGCGGGGTGCACCTCCATTGACACAGCTGCTCACCTCGAGCACCGTCGCCGACAGGAGGGGATGTCGAGCCTGGCCGCCACAACTTCCCCACCACCAACTTCCCCCAGATCCATCTCCTCAGCCTAACTCGTCGGACTGGGAACTAGCCCACATGAACCAGAGCCAACGAGCCGAGCACCTCCGATGCTCACCCTGGACAGCACCACCGGAGGTTGCCAGCCCGGCACCGCGCCCCTGCAGCCGGAAAGAGCCCCGGGTGCCGTCCCAGCCCCCCACCTAAGCGCGTAGGGAGCATGCCAGCCAGATCTGGTCCTCCCAGCCGCCCATACGCGCCCGCTGTTGCACGCCCTCCACCACGAGACACGCGAAGCTGCCAGAGACGAGCAGAATGCCGACGCCTAGAGAAGCCGCCGCCAGGATGGGAAGACCGCGCCCCGCCCCCATAGGTGGCGATCCGCCTGGGTCGCAACGCAATCGAGTGTAGAAC
The DNA here is from genome assembly GCF_002162155.2 of Triticum dicoccoides. NCBI lineage: Eukaryota > Viridiplantae > Streptophyta > Magnoliopsida > Poales > Poaceae > Triticum > Triticum dicoccoides. The sequence continues at coordinate 651,056,494 of NC_041389.1, forward strand.
GACCGCCCCGCCGCCACCTTCACTGGCCACGCATGGGCTTCGCCGGCGTCCCCTCCGGCGGCGGCGATGCGGGGGAAGGAGGAGCGGTAGGGCCTGGCAACGGCGCGACTAGGGTTTCCCCCGCCTCACCCTATCCCATTATGCTTCTGATCTTATCTGAAATAAAGACGGACACATGCTCATGCAGGTGTGTCCATGCTACTGCTAGCAGCATCGATCCAGAGCATACGGCAAATACTACCTCCGTCCTGATTTATTGGCCCCCCTTTATAATTTGTGCTAGATTTTGATCAAAGATTTAACTAATAAAATGTTAGTGCATGTCAACAAAAATTACATCGTTGGATTTGTATTTGAATATAGTTTTCAATTATATAATTTTTTGTGATATGCATAAATATTTTGTTAGTTAAATTTATGGTCAAAATTTAGCACAGATTATGATGGGGCCAATAAACCAGGACATGCGTAGTACAAGCTAGCAGCTAGAAAAAACATACCATGATCGTCGCACAAGACCATACCTATTGCAAAGAAGGACCAATAAAATGGTACTCTCTCGATTCCATATTAGTTGTCTCTTAAATAGTACCGAAATATGTTAAGATACATATGTTTAAGCGACAACTCATATGTAACTATCAAGAACAATTATACAAAAGGCATATTGTTTCAAACGTCCTTCCTATAAGGCTTTTATTACCATAGTCATAATGTGCATAATATGTTACCAATGGATTTTTTTCTTTTTGATACCACGAAAACTCATTTTCATAAAACATAAAGTTCTTAATAATATGATTTTAAAATTAGATTATTCTAATCTTAAATATAATTATCCATACTAAAAATATTGTCCACACACTTGCGCTCTTTTTTTCTGAAAGAGTTGAGGTCTCTCTGGCCTTCTTTTTCCTTGCTCCCAGATTCAGAAACAAAGCAGACCATCACGATAGTACTCGCTCTGTTCGAAATTACTTGTAACAAAAATGGATGTATCTACAACTAAAATACATCTAGATACATTCATTTCTTCGACGAGTAATTCCGAACGAAGGGAGTAGTAGACTGATTGTCCAGGTGTCTGGTGATAAAACGGCACGTTGGGTTTGTTTCTTCGAAAGAGAAAGGCAATGCCTCCGGGCTCAGCTCAGATAACTGCCGTTTGTTGTCTTCTGGACAATTGCTACTTTGTTCATCCTCCAAGATCAAAGATTATTGCTCCCTTAACTGTTCATACATTCAGCTATCAGATAGTACATGCTCTTTAAAATGTGGTGTCGTCCTAATAAATCGATGAAGTTATCTGTTTCTGAAGGTTTGGCTTCAGACCTTTTGCTATTTTTCCACATTGCTAGATCAATACTTGTGTTGAATTTTTTCAAACCATAAAATAAAATTTCAGAGAGATCTCAAACAGACCGACGCACTCCTGTGAAGCATGCATAACTCAAATTTCTATCTTGCTTTCAGGCCAGTAACCACTCATCATTTTTGTTGCCCGGTATTTCGACCGGAAGGCCTGAACAACCCCTCAACCATGTACCACTGTCTTGTTTGATGCAGCCCGGCAAATTTGCTAATGTATATGATGCATAAGTTGCCGTTGCCAGAGCACAACACGTGCTGCTGTTACGCAAATGCGAAGCCAACGTATTCGTTCAGATGATCATGTCAAATGGGTGAGATCGAAGGTGGGAAAACATTAGCTTTTGCACAAAAACCTCATAATTTTTTTCCAAACAATGAATCCTCGTAATTTACATCATGGTAGTACAATTCAGACCGCACAACGGCATACTTCACCGCAAGCGTGTGCACACACACATACACACCTTACTTGCCGGGAACAAAGTTGGTGGCGAATGCCCATGCGTTGTTGTTGACGGGGTCGGAGAGGTGGTCAGCGAGGTTCTCTAGTGGACCCTTGCCGGTGACGATGGCTTGCACAAAGAAACCGAACATGGAAAACATAGCGAGGCGACCGTTCTTGATCTCCTTAACCTTGAGCTCGGCGAATGCCTCAGGGTCGTCGGCAAGGCCAAGCGGATCAAAGCTGCCGCCCGGGTAGAGCGGGTCAACGATCTCACCGAGCGGTCCACCGGCAATGCGGTAGCCCTCAACGGCGCCCATGAGCACGACCTGACAAGCCCAGATGGCAAGGATACTTTGTGCGTGCACAAGGCTTGGGTTGCCGAGGTAGTCGAGGCCGCCCTCGCTGAAGATCTGGGATCCAGCCTTGAACCAAACAGCCTCGCCGAACTTCACACCGTTGCGGGCGAGCAGCTCGGGGAAGACGCAACCGAGCGCGCCAAGCATGGCCCAACGGCAGTGGATCACCTCAAGCTCGCGGTTCTTGGCGAAGGTCTCGGGGTCAGCCGACAGACCAGCGGTGTCCCACCCGTAGTCGCCGGGGAACTCACCGGTCAGGTAGCTCGGGGGCTCACCAGAAAGCGGGCCAAGGTAGAGCACGCGGTCAGAGCCGTACCACGGGCTGCCGGAGGCAACCTGCTTGACCTTTGCTGCAGTCTTGCGCATGGTAACGCGAGCCTCCCCGAAAAGAGATGGCGATGGTAAGCTCTTCACTGCCTTGCCGGCGAAGGCTGGGGAGGAGAGTGACATGGTGGTTGCGGCCATTCTGATTGATTAGGTTCTGTGTTGTTCTCCAAGAATGAGGAGTGAAGGTGGAGATGGCTTGAGAGGATTGGAGCAGGGGGGCTTCTTAAGGCAGAGGGCGGAGAGAGGGAATCGACCGTTGTGCTGAAGAAATCTGTATTTTGGATGTCATTGGTGCAGAGTGAGAGCCACAAGGAGATCAGATACACTTTTAAGATCTTGTGGATATGGCTAGCTGGGAATCTCCTTAGAGAGCAGTTATTGGATGACACGCTGGTATGCACGTGAGCATATCATGTATTTTCCCCCCAAAGGACATTATAGGATATCCATTCTTGCAACCAAGGATTGCCACCGCATTTGGTGAGCAAATTTCTATTTGACTGACTCTACATTTTACTGACATAATTGGATATCCCATTATTACTTTTTGACGGCTACGGCGGGCTTACGCAATCATTTTGATTATCATAAGTTAGAGTTGTGTCGAATATTGTGTACAAGGTACGTTACAGTTGGACTCTGAGTTGTATTGTATTTATATAGGATGTAGAGTCGTGTCCTAGTAGGACACTTGTATCCTAGGCCTCTCGTATATAGCGGAGGTAGACACACGATATAACCTATGCCAACATAATATCACCGGAACGCAGGGGAAGCCGGCGGCATGTGACGGTGTTCAGGGCGACCGGGTGCTGTATTGTAGCGGTATCATGGGGAAGAGCGCCCATAGTCAGGCCCCGGGGATGTAGCCATATCGGTGAACCTCGTTAACAAATCTCGGTATCGTGCTCGTGTGATTGCTTGGTCCTCGGATGATCGACGGACTCTAATTTATTCTAACAAGTGGTATCATGAGCTACGTTGTCCGGAGGTTGTGGATTGTTGATCTAGAGAAATTATCGAGTCTGAGATTGCAGCCAGAAGCGGCGTGGTTCTCGACGAGATTGAAAAAGATAGCGACAATATTTTGCCGAAGCAATTAGGCGAGTTCGTCGTCGGTGTTGCAGATCAGCGGATGTTGGTCCTTGGAATCTTTGTGGAGCAATCAAGAGGCAGTAGCACAGGTTTGGCATATCGAATCGGTACGCAGGCGGTGAATCTTGATCTCGGCGAGTTGACTTGAGGCGCGTGGGCGTATGCCACCAGCAGGGAGACGTGCGGCGAGAGTATTTAGCAAAAAACTACCATAATTCGTGGAACCGTGCCTACAAACTACCACTTTACAAATTTGTGCCGAAAACTACTATTTTCAAACTAATCCTTGACTAAAAACTACCAAGTCTGAAAAGAGCCCGATTTGGCTCTTTTAAGCACGTTTCTGCCAGAGTTGGCCCACACATAAGGAGGCTAAAAAAGCAATCGGGTCCTTAGTTTTTTTTTTTTCAAAAAAGCGATCCACTTCTTGGCGAGGCCCAGCACGCTCGCGGCGGCGGCGGCGGCTGCTGCGCACGCACGCAAGCTAGCCGGCCAGCAAACGGCGAGCGTCGTGGCGGTGGTGCTTGTGCTCCTCTACTTCTCCTCGCTCCAGCAGCTCGCTGAGCAGCAGCAACCCAGCCCCTCTTCTCCTTCTCCACTGTCTCCTCTCCATCTCCTTCTCCTCTGCCTCCTCTCCTTCTCTTGCAGCAGCAGCACGGGCACAAGCTCCTCCTCTCGCGCAGCCCCGCCGCACTGCACAGCCGCACCTCGTCGCAGCCCCACTGCCGCACGCGCACACGCAGCCGTGCGCACAGCCCTTGCGCAACCGCTCGAGCAGCCGCCCCGCCGGCTCGCCGCAGCAGCGCGTGCAGGATCCTCCCCTTGCCTGACGCAGCCGGGCCCCATGGCACGCGCAGCTCGCAGGGCCGCCGCGAGCTCGCCACGCCGCCGCCGTCGCGCATCCCAGTGCCTCCTCGCACGCGTGCACGCAGCCGCCCGCCCCCTCCAGTCGCTGGAGGACTGGATTGCTTTTTTAAAAAAAAACTAGGGACCCGATTGCTTTTTTAGCCTGCTTATGTGTGAGCCAACTCTGTCAGAAACGCGCTTAAAAGAGACAAATCGGACTCTTTTCAGACTTGGTAGTTTTTTGCCACGGTTTAGAAAAAAAGTGGTAGTTTTTTGCACAAAATCGTAAAGTGGTAGTTTTTTGTTATGGTTCCATGAATTTTGGTAGTTTTTGGTTAAATACTCCGTGCGGCGATCGATGACCCGATCGGGCGAGCGTACTGGTGGCGGCCTAGCGTACAAGCGTACCTCTATACTGATGGGATCGTTGGCCGTTTGCTGGCCCATGGCCGGTGTGGAGGCTGCTAGGGAGGCTGCGTGCGTACAGGTACTACGTGAGATTTGTTTTGGAAAAAAAGAAGACCGGGTCCTCGTGTACGACACGGAAAGAGGCAGCAGCAGAACGAATCGGCAAAGGAAATCTATTGATACATGTTTCACGTCCATTGGAAATAGCAAGGCTGTGGCAAGGCAAAAGCTAGCACCGTGAGTTGAGCCTAGTAGCTTTTACACGCGAGGACCAGAATGTTTTCTGGTTGGAACTGCTGTAGTACGCGGAGGTTGTTCGTCTACTTGGGGCATCACGTGGAAAGCTTGAATAATTTTTCACAAGGTCAGTCATATGAAGAACCATGGCGCCAACGGGTATCAGGTTTAAGGTGAAGAAATTTACAAAATTGAAAACCTTGGGTTATGACAGACAAGGGTGAAAGTTTTGATGGCACAACAGTGATGCTTGAAGGCGTTGCAGGAAGTCAGGTCAGCTAAGATGGAATTATTATGTGTTGGATGGAAATTTGCGGAAGACGATTTGGGAGCCTCGAGCGTGTCATACAGACGAACGAGTTCGGCTGGGTCGGACTAGGCAGTCTGAGGGATCGACGCAAGTCGGTTGGTACAGAAGACGGTGGTGGATCGGCGACGACGACATAGGAACGTGATGCTGATGGTGACCGACTTCTGGGCGTGGAAACACGTGGCGCAGGCCCTGAGGGCTTGTGTGGCTTCGACAAGACTATGGTGCGGGTTTGATTCAAGGTGATGTACACACGGAGCTTGAAGTCGACGGGGCGCAAGGGTGGACTGATCATCTACCATGGAGTCATGTTGAAGGTGGAGTTGGAGTCTGTAAGACTTCACTTGGTGCTGGATTGAGGGGCTACGGTGTAAGGATCCAGGAAATCGAAGCCTATTCAGCAGGAAAATCGAGTGACACACAATTCGGACTGGAGCCCAGTGGTCTGATGGAAGCGTGAAACTCATCATCGGTCGGTGATGATCGGTGGTACTCTGTAGTGGGGGTTGAGTGGTGTGGGTCCGCGGCCCTTGAGACTCGACCGGGACAGCGGAGGCTCGACGCGGCAATAGCGGCAAGGCGTACGGTACTCACGGGACATGGAGATGGGCCAGGGCTCTGGTGGTCATACATGTGGTGAGACAACTGCGAATTTGACTCAGGGTGACTATAAGCAATGGTGAAATTCCTTCAAGTTTCAGACAGGCGGTCAAGAAAGGAGCGGTGATGTTGAGTTCAGGTAATTCTTATGTGTGACACCCAATATGTGAGTTGTTCACTTTCACGCATGTCAGTGATCGGTGTGTGATGGCATTGGACGGGTACTCTGAAAGTTGGGAGCACAAGCTAGAGTAACAAGGAACTTAGTTTTGCTCGAGTGTTGACCGTGGTCAAGAAAAGAAGGGACTACAAGTTGTAGGTGGAGTTATATGTAGTCTTTGGAGTAGCAGCGAAACTCATGGGATAAGCTCAAGTCCAATGTACATGGAAGTTTGACGCACTGAAGAATTCAAGGTGGTGGAGAATATTCGCCAAGGTGGAGTTTGTTAGAGTTGTGTCGAATATTGTGTACAAAGTAAGTTACAGTTGGACTATGAGTTGTATTGTGTTTATATAGGATGCAGAGTCGTGTCCTAGTAGGACACTTGTATCCTAGGCCTCTCGTATATAGTGGGGTAGACACACGATGTAACATATGCCAACATAATAGCACCGGAACGCAGGGGAAGCCGGCGGCATGTGCCGGTGTCCAGGGCGACCGGGTGTGGTATTGTAGCGGTATCATGAGGAAGAGCGCCCATAGTCAGGCCCCGGGGATGTAGCTATATCGTTGAACCTCGTTAACAAATCTCGGTATCGTGCTCGTGTGATTGCTTGGTCTTCGGACGATCGACGGAGTGCCTCGGATTTATTCTAACGTAAGTAAGATTAAGATACAACACAAAGGCTACACAACTGCAGCACCCAACACACACGAGAAGGACCGAGGTACAACAGAGAAGAACCAGAAAATGAGTTACGACAAGTAGCCGAAACCAAGAACTTAGCACCCATCACCACTAGGCAGACCAAGAAGAGCGGAAACTAGCATTGTTGGATCAGTCGAAAGGAGAATCAACACCGAGAAGACCAAGAGAAGAAGCCGCCTGCTACCCTGCGAACACTCAACACTTTGAAGAACTAGGAGAGTCGCAACAACCGTCGAAGGGCTTCCCAATGCCTAGCCACGACGCGACAGAGAGAGCCACAGACCGTGACGAAGGGCAATGTTCCGCCGAGACAGCCCCGCACCTCCTCTGGGCCACACCACGGCCACCATCACAAATAGAGGGAACCAGAGCACTATGCGAGGCAACCAAACCTCAAGAGTCGTCGAAGGGCACCAAAACATGAGACCTCACCGCCGCCACAAGCCCCCAAGAGAGAGATCGACCAATAGCACAGGGATGACCAAGGCAAAGAACGCCGCCACAATTCACTTCTGCAACCACCACCAAACAATCCATCAGCCCAACCACACACCAACAGACCAACCGCACTCGAGCCGAGACGACAAACGAACCATAGCAGCTCAATGGCTCCAAAGACAACGCCCCCAAGGGGGTAACGATGTCAAAGACCTCGTCGATGTCCGATCCACAGATGGATCTAGGCTTTCGCCCGGAGCACATTAGAGGACACAAGGCAGGAGCTTGACAATGACGCCTCCAGGGAGGAAAACGGCGCCGGAAGGCGTCGCCATCATCGATGCTGGCAAGGCCGAAACAAGGCTTTCGCCTCAAGCATCACATGCCTGACCTCTCCGCATACATTGGTCGTTGTGTCCGGCAAGCATAGGAGCGCGAGACCTCCCAACATCCAGCAACTCCGCGGCGAGCGTCCTCACCGTTGACTGCGGGGTGCACCTCCATTGACACAGCTGCTCACCTCGAGCACCGTCGCCGACAGGAGGGGATGTCGAGCCTGGCCGCCACAACTTCCCCACCACCAACTTCCCCCAGATCCACCTCCTCAGCCTAACTCGCCGGACTGGGAACCAGCCCACATGAACCAGAGCCAACGAGCCGAGCACCTCCGATGCTCACCCTGGACAGCACCACCGGAGGTCGCCAGCCCGGCACCGCGCCCCTGCAGCCGGAAAGAGCCTCGGGTGCCGTCCCAGCCCCCCACCTGAGCGCGTAGGGAGCATGCCAGCCAGATCTGGTCCTCCCAGCCGCCCATACGCGCCCGCTGTTGCACGCCCTCCACCACGAGACACGCGAAGCTGCCAGAGACGAGCTGAATGCCGACGCCTAGAGAAGTCGCTGCCAGGATGGGAAGACCGGGCCCCGCCCCCATAGGTGGCGATCCGCCTGGGTCGCGACGCAATCGAGTGTAGAACGACCGCCCTGCCGCCACCTTCACTGGCCACGCATGGGCTTCGCCCGCGTCCCCTCCGGCGGCGGCGATGCGGGGGAAGGAGGAGCGGTAGGGCCTGGGAACGGCGCGACTAGGGTTTCCCCCGCCTCACCCTATCCCATTATGCTTCTGATCTTATCTGAAATAAAGACGGACACATGCTCATGCAGGTGTGTCCATGCTACTGCTAGCAGCATCGATCCAGAGCATACGGCAAATACTACCTCCGTCCTGATTTATTGGCCCCCCTTTATAATTTGTGCTAGATTTTGATCAAAGATTTAGCTAATAAAATGTTAGTGCATGTCAACAAAAATTACATCGTTGGATTTGTATTTGAACATAGTTTTCAGTTATATAATTTTTTGTGATATGCATAAATATTTTGTTAGTTAAATTTATGGTCAAAATTTAGCACAGATTATGATGGGGGCCAATAAACCAGGACATGCGTAGTACAAGCTAGCAGCTAGAAAAAACATACCATGATCGTCACACAAGACCATACCTATTGCAAAGAAGGACCAATAAAATGGTACTCTCTCGATCCCATATTAGTTGTCTCTTAAATAGTACCGAAATATGTTAAGATACATATGTTTAAGCGACAACTCATATGTAACTATCAAGAACAATTATACAAAAGGCATATTGTTTCAAACGTCCTTCCTATAAGGCTCTTATTACCATAGTCATAATGTGCATAATATGTTACCAATGGAATTTTTTCTTTTTGATACCACGAAAACTCATTTTCATAAAACATAAAGTTCTTAATAATATGATTTTAAAATTAGATTATTCTAATCTTAAATATAATTATCCATACTAAAAATATTGTCCACACACTTGCGCTCTTTTTTTCTGAAAGAGTTGAGGTCTCTCTGGCCTTCTTTTTCCTTGCTCCCAGATTCAGAAACAAAGCAGACCATCACGATAGTACTCGCTCCGTTCGAAATTACTTGTAACAAAAATGGATGTATCTACAACTAAAATACATCTAGATACATTCATTTCTTTGACGAGTAATTCCGAACGAAGGGAGTAGTAGACTGATTGTCCAGGTGTCTGGTGATAAAACGGCACGTTGGGTTTGTTTCTTCGAAAGAGAAAGGCAATGCCTCCGGGCTCAGCTCAGATAACTGCCGTTTGTTGTCTTCTGGACAATTGCTACTTTGTTCATCCTCCAAGATCAAAGATTATTGCTCCCTTAACTGTTCATACATTCAGCTATCAGATAGTACATGCTCTTTAAAATGTGGTGTCGTCCTAATAAATCGATGAAGTTATCTGTTTCTGAAGGTTTGGCTTCAGACCTTTTGCTATTTTTCCACATTGCTAGATCAATACTTGTGTTGAATTTTTTCAAACCATAAAATAAAATTTCAGAGAGATCTCAAACAGACCGACGCACTCCTGTGAAGCATGCATAACTCAAATTTCTATCTTGCTTTCAGGCCAGTAACCACTCATCATTTTTGTTGCCCGGTATTTCGACCGGAAGGCCTGAACAACCCCTCAACCATGTACCACTGTCTTGTTTGATGCAGCCCGGCAAATTTGCTAATGTATATGATGCATAAGTTGCCGTTGCCAGAGCACAACACGTGCTGCTGTTACGCAAATGCGAAGCCAACGTATTCGTTCAGATGATCATGTCAAATGGGTGAGATCGAAGGTGGGAAAACATTAGCTTTTGCACAAAAACCTCATAATTTTTTTCCAAACAATCGAATCCTCGTAATTTACATCATGGTAGTACAATTCAGACCGCACAACGGCATACTTCACCGCAAGCGTGTGCACACACACATACACACCTTACTTGCCGGGAACAAAGTTGGTGGCGAATGCCCATGCGTTGTTGTTGACGGGGTCGGAGAGGTGGTCAGCGAGGTTCTCTAGTGGACCCTTGCCGGTGACGATGGCTTGCACAAAGAAACCGAACATGGAAAACATAGCGAGGCGACCGTTCTTGATCTCCTTAACCTTGAGCTCGGTGAATGCCTCAGGGTCGTCGGCAAGGCCGAGCGGATCAAAGCTGCCGCCCGGGTAGAGCGGGTCAACGATCTCACCGAGCGGTCCACCGGCAATGCGGTAGCCCTCAACGGCGCCCATGAGCACGACCTGACAAGCCCAGATGGCAAGGATACTTTGTGCGTGCACAAGGCTTGGGTTGCCCAGGTAGTCGAGGCCGCCCTCGCTGAAGATCTGGGATCCAGCCTTGAACCAAACAGCCTCGCCGAACTTCACACCATTGCGGGCGAGAAGCTCGGGGAAGACGCAACCGAGCGCGCCAAGCATGGCCCAACGGCAGTGGATCACCTCCAGCTCGCGGTTCTTGGCGAAGGTCTCGGGGTCAGCCGACAGCCTAGCGGTGTCCCACCCATAGTCGCCGGGGAATTCACCGGTCAGATAGCTCGGGGGCTCACCAGAAAGCGGGCCGAGGTAGAGCACGCGATCAGAGCCGTACCACGGGCTGCCGGAGGCAACCTGCTTGGCCTTTGCCGCCGTCTTGCGCATGGTGACGCGAGCCTCCCCGAAAAGAGATGATGATGGCAAGTTCTTTACTGCCTTGCCGGCGAAGGCTGGGGAAGAGAGTGACATGGTGGTTGCGGCCATTCTGATTGACTAGGTTCTGTGTTGTTCTCCAAGAATGAGGAGTGGGTGTGGAGATGGCTTAAGAGGATTGGAGCAGGGGGCTTCTTAAGGCAGAGGACGGACAGAGGGAATCGACCGTTTTAGGCTGAAAGGACAGGTACAGAGCAAGAAATCTGTATCTTGGATGTCATTGGTGCAGAGTGAGAGCCACAAGGAGATCAGATATACTTGTGGATTTGGGTAGCTGGGAATCTCCTTAGAGAACAGTGATTGGATGACATGCTGGTATGCACGTGAGCATGCCATGTATTTTCCCCCAAAAGGACATTATAGGATATCCATTCTTGCCACCGCATTTGTTGAGCAAATTTCTATTTGACTGATTACATTTTACTGACATAATTGGATATCCCATTATCCTTCTGATGTTATCAGAAATAAAAACGGAGACGTGCCCATGCATGTGCGTCCATGCTACTGCTAGCAGCATCAATCCAGAGCATACGGCAAATAGCTAGCAGCGGGAAGAAACATACCATGATCATCGCACATGACCATAGCTATTGCAAAGATGGACTGATAAAATGGTAACTATCATGAACAATTATACAAAAAGGCATATGTCTCAACTTTTCTTACCTATTAGTTTTCTTTTACCTTAGTCATAATGTGCATAAGATGTCCACGGAAACTTATTTCATAAAACATAAAGTTCTTAATAGTATGATTTTAAAATTGGATTATTTCAACCTTAAATATAATTATCCATACTAAAAATTGTGTGTCTAGAACTCGGTCGAAGTCTCAGTCGAGTTACATTTGCGTAGTTGTGGTGTTACGAACGGCACAGCTGGATGCTGCAAACAGCGATGAAAATGTTGCGACGGCACTGCAAGCAACGACAACATATGCTACAAGGGTACTAAAAATGTTGTCCATGCACTTGCACGTGCCACACATTTGATCTCTCTTTTTTCCTAAAAGAGTCAAGGTCTCTCTGGACTCCTCTTTTGCCTCGCTCCCAGATTTAGAAACAAAGGATTCAAGTTTCGACCTAGACCAGCACCATAATAGTTCACTCATTGTCCAAGTGTCCAATGATGAATTTATTATACGGCTCGAATAGTTGGGTTTCTTTTCTTGAAAGAAAAAGGTAATGCCTCCAGGCTCGGTTTAGATAACTGCCGTTTGTTGTGAACCAAGAACCAGATATGTGAAGCTGAACGTCGACGGTAGTTTCAATGAGGATAGACTACAGGGTTCAGTTGGTGGAGTTATCACAGACAGTTCGGGTGCTTTTGTAGCAGCGGCGGACGAGAAATTGGATGTCTGTTTCGATGCTTTTACAGCGGAAGCCATAGCGCTGAGATTTGGATTTAACCTGGCCCGCATAGTTGGATGCAACCGGGTTGAAGTAAACTCTGATAACTCTGAGGTTATAATTACAATGCAAGAAGGATCTTCTTCTTCAGTGGCAAGTGCAGTCTTCGATGACTGCCAATTCATGGCGCTAGATTTTTCACATGTAATATATGAACACTGTAATAGAGATGAGAATCAAGTAGCACATGAACTGGCTAAGTTAGCCAGATTAGCTCCTCCTAGTATCTGGACAGATTGTAAATGATGCCACTATTCTTATAAGTGAATAAAGGAGGAGTAAATTGTCAAAATAAAACTGCTGTTTGTTGTCTTTGGACCATTGGTACTTTGTTCATCCTCCAAGATCAAAGATTATTGCTCCCTTAACTGTTTATACATTCAACTAGCAGATAGTACTGCTCTTTAAAATGTGGTGTTATCCTACAAAATCGATGAAGTTATGTGAGGTTTGGCTTTTTTTTAGATAAAAGGCGATAGCCCGACTTTATAAATAAAGCCACCAGTCAGAGTCACAGCCAACCACGAAACCACAGAAGTTTAACAAAGCCGAAAAAGAAGTGCAGATACAAGGCATCCAACCTAAATGGCACGCAGGCCTCCAAACCAACAGCCAAACCACTAAGGAAGATCCCGCCTAGAATGCCGCAGCAGGGTGGACGCCGTAGATTTCATTCTGGATAGCATATCGTCGAAAGCCTCTAGATCTCCATCCTTAATCAATGATCTCAACTGCTGTAAAAAGATAATGGCTTTAAATAAGCAGTTGACTGGGTTAGTTGGAAAAATGTGTTCAATAGTCAACTTGTTCCTAGTAGTCCAGAGAGCCCAACAAATCGCAGCCCAGCCCACCATGAAAACCCTCTTAGAACGGCCTACTAGGGAATCGATGCACTGCCTCAAATCACCAAAGGAGGAAGGGTTCCAATTAACCCCAAGCCAAAGTCTAATGCAACTCCAAATGAATTTAGCCAAAGAGCACTGGAAAAAGATATGCTCAGTATTTTCAAGGGCACCGCAAAGCTGACATGAGTCCGAGCCCGGACCATTCCTCTTCTTAATCTGATCAGCCGCAGGAAGTTTACGATGGTGAGCTTGCCAAAGGAAGATCTTGATCTTGGGAGGGATGCGGGTAGACCAAATGTACTTAAACTTATCCGTGCGGGTACCAGCGATAAGTTTCAAATACGCCGACTTTACCAAAAAACGCTCCGAAGAGGAGTGAGGCCAAACCACGGAGTCCTCTTCCTCCGAGAGCAGGGGGAGCAGGCAATAAGTAGATGCCAATCTTCCAACTCTACTGGGGAAAGAGAGCGCCGGAAATCTAGAACCCAGCCCTGAGCCGAGAGCTCAAAGATAGAGATCTCGGGATTAGCACAGAACGAGAACAGAGTTGGGTGGGCCACCGCCAACGTGGTGTCCCCAACCCACCAGTCTAACCAAAAACGCGTGGACTTACCGTTACGGACAACAAACTTCACAAGGGACTGGAAAGCCGGCCTGATGCTAACCAGCTGGCGCCAGAATTGAGAGCCACCACAGGCGGTAGCGAACATAGGGCTGGAAGAAGGGAAATATTTTGCTTTTAGGAGATTAAGCCAAGCGGGACGTTCGTCGAGGAACATAATCTTCCACCACCATTTTAGCAGCAGGCATTTATTCATGATTCTGGTGTTAATGATGCCAAGACCCCCCATGCTCTTGGGTCTACAAATGAGATCCCACTTCACCATCCTATATTTGCGTTTATTATCGGAGGAATTCCAGAAGAAAGCACCCTTGTGCTTATCGAAGCCCGAGTGCGTCCCTTCGGACAGCAGGTAGAATCCCATAAGGAACATCGGGGGCGAGGAGAGGCAGGAGTTGGTGAGGGCAACCTTGCCCGCCTGGGAATTGTACCGGCCTCGCCACGGCAGAACTCTATTGCCAACTTTAGTCACAACCGGGGCAAAATCTTTAGCCAACAACTTAAGAGGGGAGATGGGCAGGCCCAAATATTTCAGAGGGAAAGACCCAAGAGAATAATTCAGAAGGTGTGCCACCCGCTGCGCCTCCACATCAGATACCCCAGTCACAATAGCCTCGCTCTTAGAGAAGTTGATTTTAAGGCCCGACAAAGCTTCAAAGCATAGAAGAATAAATTTCAGATTTGTGATGGAATGATCATTAAGCTCCACCAAAATGATGGTGTCGTCCGCATATTGTAAGTGAGAAATGCCATTAGGAATGAGATGAGAACTAACAGGCGAAATACGTCCAGCAGCCGCTGCTCGAGCCAGAATGCGGGAGAGAGCATCAGCCACAAAGTTGAAAAGCAGGGGAGACGCCGGGTCCCCTTGTCTCAAACCCCTACCATTCGCAAAGAAATTACTGGTCTGCCCGTTAACAGCCACCGCCGTATGACCCCCAGAGACAAGTTGCATCAGACGGTGGACCACCGAGCCATTGAATCCCTTGGCCAACAACACTTGGCGAAGGAAGCTCCAACACACTGAATCATAAGCCTTTTCAAAATCGAGCTTCAGAACCAGAGCCTTGGTGTTCTTGCTACGAAGGTCATGGATAATTTCGTGGAGGCAAAGCACCCCGTCCAGTATGTATCTTCCCTTAATGAACGCGGATTGGAAAGGGCTAATGACCCGATGAGCGATCGGGGACAGTTTAACAGCCATACCCTTGGCTGGGATCTTAGCAAAGTTGTTAATGAGAGCAATAGGCCTGAATAGGGAAATTAGGTCAGCGCCTTTGACTTTAGGAATGAGGGTAAGGACTGCGTAGTTCAGTCTCGAGATGTCTACAGTCCCCAACCAAAAGCCTTGAATAATAGCCATGATTAAGCCTTTTAGTTGAGGCCAGAATTGCCGGAAAAAAGGAATGGACAAGCCATCAGGGCCAGATGCTGCATTATAATTGGCAGAATGAATCGTCTCAAAAATTTCGTCCTCCGAAGGGGGAATTAGAAGGCTTTCATTATCAGCGCTCGAAAGTTGATCACGCGGGGACCAAAAGGATGCAGCCAACTTAAAGCCTAGCTCAGGTTTAGCCGCTAGAAGGTTAGAGAAGAAGGAGACCACATGCCGCAAAATCACCGGTGGGTCAGAAGTCCTGACCCCATCAATAATAAGGCTATCAATAAAGCACCTACGCCGTCTACCATTGGCAATAGCAAAGAAATACGCCGTGGGCAAGTCCCCCTTGAGGGTCCAGTTGATAGTACCGCATTGTTTCCAGTAAATTTCCTCCTGCCTATGAATGGCCAACAACGCCTCTTCTAGACTATATCTGGAATGCCATTCATCCGGGGACAACCCAACTAAATCCGCACGTTCATCCAGAACGCCAATCTAAGCCACCAGCCTTGCTTTGTCGCGCCTTGACTCAGCAAAGTGATTTTTGGACCAACCTTTAAGGAATCTACGCAGAAAATAAGAGCATTGATGCCAGTCATCCATCGGGCCAAAAGACCGACGGTTCGAAGAAAGGAAGGACACATTTTTTTGAGCCATCAAACCATTGAAACCCTTGACTTGAAGCCAGGAAGCATCAAAATGAAACCTCGATAAACCCATAGGGCGTGAACCATCATCTAGAATCAGAGGTGTGTGATCAGAGCCAACACAGGCAAGGGCCTTAAGACTAGCATTAGGGAAGACAGGGTCCCATCTCGGGCAAACAAAAACTCTGTCAAGA
>NC_041389.1:651072643-651099357 GCF_002162155.2 Triticum dicoccoides
AGACCACATGTACCGGGCTTCGACCCTAGGTATCTCACGAATAGCCATATCCCTAATGAAGGCATTGAAAGCATCAGCCAAGGGCCACGAGAAGTTAGGAGAGCTCTTGTCGGAGGGACATCGAAGTAGATTAAAATCACCCCCAATCAACAGAGGGAGCTGGCAAGATTCAATCTTAATACTAAGCTCATCCAAAAAAGCATAAGACATAGCATGGTCAGCCGGACCATAAACCACCAAAATTTCCACCAAGGAGTTGAGAGATCGAATGGAGACCACAGTGCTAGCCCAAAAAATGCCATGGTCAAAAGCCACGAAATCAAAAGTACCTTTTTTGGTACCAAGTAAAAACCCGCCCGAGTGACCAGCCGAGGCCACATAATTCCAATGGAATCTGTCTATCCCAATAATAGCCGATAATTCACTAGCAGAAAAGGAAGATTTGAAAGTCTCGACAAGGCCAATAAAATCTACATTCTCAGATCGAACTAGGTCCTTAAGTTGGTCTCTGCGCCCCCTAGCACAGAAACCTCTAATGTTCCAGAAAAATGCCTTCATTTATACGACAAGTTTTTGATACGGAGACTCGACCTGCTCGGGGCTACGCAGGATTTTGATCTTTCCCTACCCCGCGTTTAGAGACCTTCGAGGGAGCATGACTCCTATCATCTCCCCCCTCGTCCCCACCAGCCACCACCAGTGGGGCGCCCGATCCCTCCCTGGCCTCCTTGGCTTTCACAATATCCGCCTGAGCGATTTCATTCGCCCTAATGATACCAAGAATAGACGAAGGAGAACCCAAACTAGAATCTAAACAGATACCCACATCGTTTAAAATATTAAGCAAGTGATCATCTGATTGAGAAGGGAGAACTAAACGAATAGGAGTGGGAATCGTGGGGGGGGGGAGGGGAAGGGAGGAAAGGACGAACCTGCAGAGGGCAGATCCCGAGCCGCCGCACGCCGAGCAGCCCGAACTGATGGAGACACGGCCACTCTTGCATACCGTGGACGCAGGCGAACGCACTGGAACGGGCCGCGCGCGACTGGGGGAAGCCGCAACAGAAGACGGACCCGAGGCCATACCCAAATCAGCCTCCAGCCGTCGGCAGAGCCCAGCCGCAGACTGCCTAGAGTCACCAGAGGCACGACTCTTGGCGGAGAACTTCTTGACTGAGGATTTCTTCTTCTTATTGAGCGCCGCAGGACCCGCCGGGGGAAGATCTTCAATGCCTCACAGGGAGGGAGAGGCAGGGCGAGCAGGGAGGTTGGAGCACACCACCGAGAAAGGCGTGCCCATGGTCCCACCAGCAGCCGCCTCCTCCCCACCCAGATCCGGCGCCGAGCCCTGGACCCCCTTGCCAGCCGGCGCGCTCTCCTTGAGCATGTCCTGATCTTTAGGAGAAAGGCCATCCCACTCTGACTGGGTGAACCGTGGATCAGACCCGCGCATGGAGTCATCGGGGCAGCCATCCCCCTCCTTGCTCTTGTCGCCATTGTCAGAGGCCGGAGGCGGGGGAGGAGGAGGAGGCGACACTGGGCCTGAGGCCCCCTCCACCCTCACACGGAGCCGGAAGCCACCAGCCGCAGGGAAGACATCGAGGGAGCCATGAATGCACAGGGGGTCGACGCACCAGACCCGGAGCCGGGCCGGCCCCAGGATCGCCAAAGATTCTTGGTCAACATCAATGGGTTTGCCAATAAGAACTCCGAAGGCCATCAGGAAAGCCGTGGTACGCATGCTCGGAGGGACATCTTCTACCAGCACCCACACATCAGACAAGGAAGAGATAGACTTGGATCCATTAGAGGCCACTTTTACCAAGACCACGAGTTGATTCAGAGGCAAAGTGAAGCTAGAGCAAGAAGATATCATCCGGAGGCTCTCTTTAGAGGGGAAAGTCGCTGCAAACTCGAACTCGGAGAGTTGGCGGATCTGCCAATCCCATCCACCCTCGTCCCATAACTTAAGCTCATCGAGAAGGATCTGAGGAGAGATGCGTTTATCCTGGACGGAGATAATGCCAACATTGGATAGGGAAGGGATGGGGGCAGCCTCAGGGATCTCCCTATCAAGAGCGAAGAAAGAGCATCCAGGAAGACCGGTGCCATAATGAACAAACGAAGGAGGCTTGACACGATTCTGATAGTCCACCGTAAGGTGGCCGTCTTCCCGGCAGATGAGGCAGAAGGGAGGGTTTTCACACCGCGATTGGAAGTGGCCAGGTCGATGACACGCAAAGCAAGTGAGTATGGGGTTGGAGACTTGGGATTGGGGAGGGATGCGACCACGAGGAGGAGGAGGGAGGATGCCATCCCCAGCCACAGCAGGCCCGGAGCCGGAGCCCCGCCCCGCCACGGGGCCGACGGGACGCCGAGCCGGAGCCCCCGACGCGCCTCTGGGGAAGAAGCGGGACGGCCCGCCCCCAGCCTGAGCCCGCACCGGAACGCCGCCCCGGGGAGCAGCACCCAGCGGAGGGGGCGCCAGAGCGGGCCCCGATGAACCCTCCCGACTGGCCGCCGCCGCCACCTCCCAGGGATCGGCCGCCGCCGAAGGAGCACCAGAAGCAGGGAGAGGGGGCGCTGACGGGACCGACCCAGAAGCACGAGGAGACACACCAACGGACGCCACCGCCGACCCCGCCTCCGGAGCGATCGAGGCCCGAAGCTTCGCGCGGAGAGCCGCCTCATACTCCAGATCCGCATCCACATCGCCAGATCCACCACGGCCCCGATTCTGCCCGGAGATCGCCTCACTTGAGGACGCACGGGAGCGGTTCATCGCCGCCACCACAGCAAAGGGGAGGGAAAGGGGAGGAGGGGGAGCAGATCTGCCGAAGTGCCGGATTGGGAAACGGTGGCGGAGCAGATCTGAAGAGGAGGCAGGAAACCCTAGGAATGGGGGAGCCGCACCTCTCCGCACCCATAAGTACCCCGACCGAGCCAGGCCCGAACCGGTACACGGCCTAATAGAAGAGGTGGGCTGGACCTGGGCCGCCCGCAGCCCAGGGTCCACAGAAGGACGAGGGGGGAATTCAGAAAGAGACGCCAGGGCCAAGGCCGAAGCCCGCCCACCAGGCCCAGCAGCACCCACCGGGGCCCGCACCACAGGAAGGGGCAACAACACCGCCCCCGCAACCAGATCTAGGGTTTGGACCGGCGCCGGCGCCGCCATCGCAGCGGAGGACGAACTCTCATGCGCGCCAGCTCGCGAACCCACCGGAGAGGGCGAGGCCGACTCCGGCGCAGACCGCAGCGAATCCAAACACGGGGACCAGCACGAAGCATGACGCCGCCCGCGCGAGACGCGGCGCCACCCATCCGACTCCACGGAAGGCCGGACTGGCCGCCCCCGCCCACCGGGCGCAAACTTGCGCCGGCGAGCGGCCGCCGCAGCCACGAGGGGAGAGCACGCCGGGGACGAGCGCAGTGGGGGAGAGGAAGCCTCAGAATCCGAGCCGGAGCCGTCCGAATCGAGAGCCCAGAACTTGTTAGCCCGAAGAGGGGCGATGAGGATAGAGCGAGGAGTCGAGGCCAGAGAGCAAGAGGGTGTTGCGCGGGGTGCCGGAGCGAAGCCCGGAGGAGAGCGCGGAGGGGGTGGGGAGGAGGAGGATGCACGAGGCCGGGGCGCCGCCGGAGCTTCGCCAGTCACCGGAGACGCCGCGAGGGGGAGGGGAGAGGGAGGGGAGGGAAGAGCCATCCGTCGCCAGGACTCCAAAGTTTGGCTTCAGACCCTTTGCTATTTTCACATTGCTAGATGAATACATGTGTTGAATTTTTCCAAACTGTAAAATAACATTGCAGAGAGATCTCTAATAGGACAATGCACTCCTGTGAAGCATGCATAACTAAAATTTATATCTTGCTTTTAGACCAGAAACCACTGATCTTTTTTGTTGCCAGGTATATCGACGGAAGGCCTGAACAACGCCTCAACCATGTACCACCGTCTTCTCGTTGCATCGTGGCAAATTTCCCAATGTAAGTTGTCGTTGCTCAGAGCACAACACGGTAATGGTGTTACACAAATGCGAACCCGATGTATTCGTTCAGATGATCATGTCAAATGGATGAGACTGAAGGTGGGAAAACATAAGCTTTTGCACAGAAACCTCATAATTTTTTGCAAACAATGGAATCCTCGTAATTTACAACATGGTAGTACAACTCAGACAGCCAACTGCACACTTCACCGCAAGCATAGGCACACACACTCCTTACTTGCCAGGAACGAAGTTGGTGGCGAATGCCCAGGCATTATTGTTGACGGGGTCGGTGAGGTGGTCAGCGAGGTTCTCAAGTGGACCCTTACCGGTGACGATGGCTTGCACAAAGAAACTGAACATGGAGAACATGGCGAGGCGACCATTCTTGATCTCCTTAACCTTGAGCTCGGCGAATGCTTCAGGATCGTCGGCAAGGCCAAGTGGGTCAAAGCTACCGCCGGGGTAGAGCGGGTCGACAATCTCACCTAGTGGTCCACCAGCAATACGGTAACCCTCAACGGCACCCATGAGCACAACCTGACAAGCCCAAATGGCAAGGATGCTTTGCGCGTGCACGAGGCTTGGGTTGCCAAGGTAGTCGAGGCCGCCCTCGCTGAAGATCTGTGATCCGGCCTTGAACCAAACGGCCTCACCAAACTTAACGCCGTTGCGGGCGAGCAGCTCAGGGAAGACACAACCGAGTGCGCCAAGCATGGCCCAGCGGCAGTGGATCACCTCCAACTCATGGTTCTTGGCAAAGGTCTCGGGGTCGGCCGACAGCCCAGCGGTGTCCCAGCCGTAGTCGCCAGGGAACTCACCAGTGAGGTAGCTCGGGGGCTCGCCAGAAAGTGGGCCGAGGTAGAGCACACGGTCAGAGCCGTACGGGCTGCCAGAAGCAACCTGCTTGGCCTTTGCTGCCGTCTTGCGCATGGTGACGCGGGCCTCGCCGAAAAGAGGCGATGATGGCAAGTTCTTCACTGCCTTGCCGGCAAAGGCTGGGGAAGAGAGCGACATGGTGGTTGCGGCCATTCTGATCGTGGAGGTCCTCTGTATTCTGTTCTCCAAGAAGGAGGAGTGGGTGTGGAGATGTCTTGAGAGGATCGGAGCCCGGGGCTTCTTAAGGCAGTGACTTCTGTAGGCTGTCAAGACTCAAGAGAGAGTTGCGGGACAGGAAATCTGTATCTTGGATGCCATTGGTGCAGAGAGACTTCGAGAGGCACACGGGGATCAGAGATTTTTTAGAACGAAGGCTCAAGAAGAGCCCGGCTTTGAATTAACAAAGCCATCAACCGGCCAGGAATACAAGAAACAAGAACACCACACCACATCGGCCAAACGATACAAGGGGGCTGCAAGAACAGCTTACAACGCTACTCCCACAACCAGCAAACAGAAGATGAACTATGAAGAACTGCTAGTTGAGGATAAGCCCCACTACAACAAGGCACCAATATGGCTACAAGTGCAGCCTCGAGGAGCACCGGCAAGGAATCGAACACAGGGAGGAAACCAGCAGATGAGAAGATCCAAACACTTGCCCTCTCTAACATCGAAAGGGATCCCTTCCCCTCGCCTAGGCTCATAGGCGCCGCACCGTCGAATGAAGAGACGCTCACCCGAGAGCTTGAGCAAAGGTTGGTCTCGAGACTGGGCCCGCCACGGAGCACGACCACAGGTCGGAGCACACACAACAGCAACACCGCAGACACCGAAGGCGGCCAATCGTAGAGGGTAAGCCGCCGGAAGAGTTGCCGGAGTGAAGGAGCTACCGAGCCACAGGGACTTGATGGACACCAGCCGCCCACCTACCAGCTGCTGCACGCAAACCCAAAGCGCCAATCTTTCCTAGGCTAAGCTAAGCTGGGAATCAGAGATACTTGTGGCTATGGCTAAGCTGGGAATCTCCGTGGAGAACGGTGATTGGATTACATGCCTTCCCCCCCAAAAGGAAAATATATGGCATCCATTATTGCAGCGAATGAACCTGCCACCACAACCGTTGAACAAACGTGTAATGGATGCAATTCCTAATTGACTGCTGTGCATAAAACATTGATGCTCATGCATGTGCCTCGGTGCTGTACGAAATTTGTTCAAAGATAGATGGTGTATAATGTGTATCATAACAATTCCCTAAATCTAACCATCAGTATACAGTCAAATAAGTGAAATAAAAATAGCAGTTTTAAATTGTGATGAAAAGTTAACTTGTTTAATTATTTCATTAAGATATCTATCGGTAAATTCTATTACATTCTATCCAGCCCTTGATTCAATGAACCATCAAAGTTAAGTATAGCTTTTAATGGATTGGATTAAAGTATTTCCTTCTTGCCTAAGGCGTTAGTTTTTAACAAAATCTATAGAATTTTTCGTTCTTATGTACACCTGGGGAGATATATGACCCTTGCAAATGCATGTCTAATACGTATGACGGTTGTGCGATGATATAGTTTTTACATCTCACACCGGCTAGAGCGAATCTAAGTTATCTTTTGGTCAACTGTCCACCTAGGATATCTTTTGCTTAGAACCTCTCTTGGCATTGTTTCTTTTCATGGAAAACAGCCCCTGTATATTCACTTCTTCAAGGATCAAGATTTTTTTCCACTAAAAATAATGAAAATACAATTAGGAAGTAATATAAAATACCAAATACGGGAGTTGATTTTTATCTTCAAATTTCATTTATGGAGTGGCTGAGTGGCGTTACAAACGTGGCATCAATTGGATGATTAAATAGCTTCCAACATTTTAGTATACTAACATGCATCTAGGATGAAATAAGTCGATTAACATCAGGCTACCTATATGAACAACCTACAACCTTGGAACAATCTTGAAGGTCGGATTCTTCCATGGATTTTCATTTTGCACAACAGTTAGCACATTGATAGGCCACTTACATACTGAACATGGGGATGGTTTGCACCCGCCTGCAGCACTGATTTTCAAGGAGCTTCGGGCTTCATGGGGTAACCGTGGAGGTAACAGGGAGAATGATAAGCGTGCAACATCGGTTAATGAGGTAGCTACAGATGGTGAAGACATGGAAGTTGATGCTGGTAAGCGTTCTGATTCTGATCCAGATGCGAACAGAAAGAGACCGGTTGTAGGACTGGGTGTGAATGCACCTACTCATAAGCTTAATGCTCCGGTTTCAGCTATAGGACCACAGTTTTTGTTGACAAATACAGGGCAGGCTGCTCTTAGTCCTCCTACGGAGCATGATCTTAAGAGACATAAAGTGATTCAGTCCAGTAATAGTTCAAATAATTCGTCAGCATCGGTGGGTTCTTTCGAGGAACGCCGCCGGGACCAATGAATCTAATAAGTTGGAACTGCCGGGGCGGGGGGAATCCCCAGACAGTTCGTGAGTTAGCGACTATTGCTCGGTCGCATTCCCCCACGTTTGTGTTCCTTTGCGAGACTAGACAAAAAGCAGAGAAAATGAGAAGGATTCGAGGTCGCCTTGGCCTCAAGGGTTTTGCCGGTGTGGACAGTAATGGTATGAGTGGTGGCTTGGCCTTCTATTGGCATGAGTCATGTATAGTTGATATTCTTCATAAAGAGGACAGATACATTGATGCTCTGGTACAGGTTAATGCGGATGCTGCACAATTGAGAATTACATGGGTCTATGGCGAGCCGCATGTGGAAAACCGGCATTTGATGTGGGCTAAACTTCAAGGCCTAAAGAATGTTAGCGATCTGCTGTGGTTAGTTATCGGCGATTTTAATGAAGCTTTATGGGATTTTGAGCATTTATCAAATACCCCTAGACCTGAATCACAAATGATTGATTTCAGAGATACCCTGGAAGCTTGTGAACTTGTCGATTTGGGATTCTCAGGTGTGCCTTACACATATGATAATATGCGCAGCGGAGTGGGCAACGTTAAGGTTCGGCTTGATAGGGCCACGGCGACCAACTCATGGCGCAACATGTTTGCGTTTTCTACAGTCCAACATGTTGCTTCTCCGTGCTCTGACCATGTCTTACTAATCCTAGAAGGGAAGCCGGATGATGGGTACAGAGGCCCCAAGTCAAGGAGATATGAGGTTTTTTGGGAACGTGATGTAGCTCTCCCAAACGTAATTAAAGATGCATGGGAATCGGTGGGAATAGTGGACAATCTAGAGAGATTACAGGGTGCACTTAGCAAGACCATGGCTACTCTCGGCATGTGGAGTAACAAAAAATTTGGTAATGTGGCAAGGGAATTAGCTAAGTCCAGATCCCAGCTTGAGGAGTTGATGAACATGAATGCGGACAGGCAGGATATTAGGCGGATCACGGATAAAATGAATGAGTTATTATATCACGAAGAGATGATGTGGATGCAACGTTCACGAATTACGTGGCTAAAAGAGGGTGACAGGAACACAAAATATTTTCAGAGCAAGGCGGTTTGGAGGGCGCGGAAAAATAAAATTCGTGAGCTCACAGATAGTATTGGTAATGTTCACTCTGATTTTAATACCATGTCTAGTATGGCTAATGAATATTTCTAGGGTATTTTTTCGGCTGACCGTAACCTAGATGCCTCCCTCATTCTTGATCTATTGGAAAAAAAAAGGTGTCAGAGCTGGACAATGAACGTTTATGTGCTCCGTTTTCTGATAAGGAAATAGCAGATGCGCTATTTCAGATTGGTCCTTTGAAGGCTCCGGGACCAGATGGTTTCCCGGCAAGATTCTTTCAGCGTAATTGGAGTACTTTGAGAGATAATGTCATCGGTTCGGTTAAGGAATTCTTCAGGACGACAGTTATGGCTGATGGGGTAAATGCTACTTCTATTGTTCTTATTCCTAAAATTCCTAACCCCACCCGTTTGACTGATTACAGGCCTATAAGTCTATGTAACGTCATTTATAAGGTTATTTCTAAGTGCCTTGTTAACCGTATGCGACCTTTACTGGATGATATAATTTCTGTGGAGTAAAGTGCTTTTATTCCGGGAAGGATGATCACTGATAATGCCCTAGTGGCTTTTGAATGCATACATCACATCAAGCAGGAAAAGGACCCGACGAAGAGTTTTTGTGCATATAAACTTGATCTGTCTAAAGCATATGATAGGGTGGACTGGGTATTCTTGGAGCAGGTGATGCATAAGTTGGGTTTCTCTCAACTGTGGGTGGACTGGATAATGTCTTGTGTCACATCGGTGAGATATTCTGTCAAATTAAATGGGACCCTCTTGGATTCATTTGCACCGTCGCAAGGTCTTCGGCAAGGCGACCCTCTTTCCCCTCTTTTGTTCCTCTTTGTGGCTGATGGTTTATCTGCAATTCTCAAGCATAGCCTTTCTTGTGGTGATATAACTCCTATTAAGGTGTGTAGAAGGGCTCCGGGCATCTCACATCTTTTATTTGCGTATGACACTATGCTATTCTTTGAGGCTTCACTAGCACCGGCTGAAAAGGTGAAGCAAGCTTTGGATCTATATGGTTCCGCTACTGGTCAAAGCCTAAATTTTAACAAGTGCTCAATTTTGTTTGGAAGTACTTGTCCTGTTGCTGTCCAGGAACAAGTTCGGGGTGCACTAAACGTGACTAGCTTGGTTTTCGAAGAGAAGTATCTAGGGCTTCCAACTCCAGACGGTCGCATGTCGAAAGGCCGCTTCCAAAACCTTCAGATGAGTTTGACCAAACGGCTTATACAGTGGGGTGATGGTTTTCTAGCACAACCTGGCAGAGAAACTCTTATTAAATCTGTAGCCCAGGCATTACCCACCTACATTACGGGTGTGTTCAAATTACCATTCTCTCTGTGTGATGAATTAACTAGGATGGTAAGGAGTTTCTATTGGGGCTCTGCTAATGGAAAAATAAAAGTACACTGGCGAGCTTGGGATGATCTTCTACAACCAAAAGATAAAGGTGGTGCTGGTTTCCGAGATTTTCGGCTCTTTACTCAAGCCCTTCTGGCTAGGCAAGCTTGGAGGTTAATTGTTAAGCCAGAAAGTCTATGTGCACAAGTACTAAAGGCCCGATACTATCCGAATGGTAAAATTGAGGACACAGTCTTCACGGGGATGCATCTTCCTCTTGGCAAGCAGTGAGTTATGGACTTGAGCTCTTGAAAAAAGGATTGATATGGAGAGTGGGCAAGGGAGGAGTATCCGTGTGTGGCGTGACAATTGGATACCCAGGCCCTTCTCGTACAAACCTATTACTGTCCAAGGAAGATGTCGCATTAGATTTGTCTCTGAATTGTTGAATGCAAACGGCTCTTGGAATTATGGTTTGTTGCAAAATTATTTCATGCCGGCCGATGTAGTTGAGATTATTAAGATTCGAGCTTCACCTAGGCAGGAGGCCGATACAATGGCTTGGGGACCAGGCAAGTATGGAGATTTTACAGTAAAAAGTGCTTATCAATTAGCCTTTGGAGAGGTGTACAGAGATACTGCTACAGGGTCTAGTTCTAGACCGGATGGACGTCGTGATTGCTGGAAGTTGATTTGGGCTTGTGAGGTTCCTCCTACAGTTCGCAATTTTGCATGGAGATTAGCGACGAACTCGTTGCCCACGTGGCAGAACAAACACACTAGAGGTCTGGAAATAGATGATTTATGTCCTGTGTGTTCGGTTGAGACTGAGGATAATTTTCACCCGTTTTGTTGCTGCACTCATGGACGCGAGTTATGGAGGGTCATGGCGAAGGTGTGGATGCTACCGGCTCTCTCTTCCGTCCAAAATACAGGTGAGGAGTGGTTATTTCATGTGCTATATCCGCTACCTGATATTGAGCGCTCTATGTTACTGATGAATCTCTGGCGTGCTTGGCATATTCGCAATGAAGTGGTACATCATAAACCCCTCCCCCTATGGAAGCGTCTAGAACATTCCTTGTGAGTTATTTGGACTCTTTGGTTGGTCTCAAAACTGAGCTATCTTCTGATCCGTCCAAAGGGAAAGTGGTTATTTCATATGGCAAACCGGTGCATCAATCACATGCGATAATGATGCAAGAGGTACAACCTAAGTGGTGTCCTCCTGTTAGTGGTTGGGTTAAATTAAATACTGATGGTTCATTTGCTGTGGATGGTACTGCTGGTGCGGGTATGGTTCTAGGAGATGCCAAGGGCAAGATCATATTCTCATCCTGTAGGGCGCTATTTTCATGTCGTGAGGCTCTCGAAGCTGAATTGTGTGCGTGCATGGAAGGTCTCTCTTTCGCCATAGAAAGAAGTGAATTACCTATCATAATTGAGATGGATTCTATAGTTGCTGTCAAGTTGATCCAAGGCCGCGAAGAGGATAGATCAATCTACGCTTCGCTCATTAAGGAAATTAGGCATCTCTTGTCTCTTCGTGATTCTTATATTACTCATGTTAATCGTACTCAGAATAATGTTAGCGATAGTTTAGCTAAGTTTGCTAGAGAAGAGGGCAGAACTATGACCTGGTTAGGGTCTGGCCCTGAAGTTGCTTTGTCTTTAGCTTTTGATGATTGTAAGGATCTTGTGATTGAGTAATACAAGTTTTCACCCGCAAAAAAAGCACATTGATAATGCACTTTACACTAGGAGACACTACTCAAGAGTGTCGTGAAATACTTTGGTGATCTTCCTGCTCTTGTCTTTTCCCATCCAATTGGCGAGAACACAATCCAACCCAATCCAATAGTACATCGAATTTCCAGTCCAATCGAATGCATAAATGATCTAGTCAAGAACTAAAAATAAGCTAATAAGCAGCTAACCACACATCTCAGCGGCTAGCAGAAGCACACCGAAGGGGGTTGAGAAGGAGGCCACAGTCCGATTGAGCTTCGCGGCGGAGTTGGTGCTCTCTATCTAGCTCGAGAGGCCACACGCGGGAGGTGGGGTCGTGCTCGCCTATGGCCTCAGAGCAGGCCACCGCTCGGGACACGCATCCCAACTTGATTGATTCTAGGCTTTATATTAGCATTGAAATTCCGATCATGTAGTCACCGTAGTTCGGGAATCGTCGATACGAAGATAGGATCCAAGCGCTCTGATAGGTGTCCAACGTACAATTTTTGCATGTTTCATACCATATCTCCATCATTTATGCAAAGATTTTGAAGCTTATTTGGACTAACATATTAATAAAGTTCCTAGTGTTAGTTCCTGTTTCCTAGTGTTCATGTTTGGAAGTAAATTAGGTATTTTAAGCCTTCAGGAAAAAAATACGATAATGATGTGTATGCACCAAGGAGCATCGAGGTGACTTGGAGTTAGGCCAAGAGGGCACGTAGGCGCCACTGTAGGTGCCTAGGAGGGCTAGGAGATGTACGAACCTTCCGGAACCCTTCTTTGACCCCTAACTTTCCCCTGAAGTATTTTAATGGCCCTAAAAAGATAAAATTTTCGTAGTTATGGATGATAACTAGTCATCATGTTTTTTATCGCCACTCTGTTAATTTAACAAATGTATGCTTTATTGTGTAAAGATGCATGTAATTGTATAATTGAGATTATATTGACAAACTATTTTTCATCGTTTGATATTTGTTAAATAACTTAATATTTTGAATAGTAATATTGACACTTAAATTGCTGGCTTATTTTCATTAATATTTTAGCCACATTTTATCTCTTATAATGGAAATAATCTAAAATTTTAACTTGATATTAAAAATGATAATTAACCTTATTTTTATCTAATCTTTCAAAACTCAAATGTGATAGTGTTTTTTCACAGCCAATTTGTCAAATGTTGCATACTATCAAAATTTATTAGATGTATACTAATGGTAACCTCAAAACGGGTAATAATGCTCAACAGTAACCTGCATCACGAAATTCTAATTAAAATTTTGTTTCAAATCATTCGTCTAACTCACGAAAATATGAAAGCAAAACTAACCTAGAGTCTAGTATCATAATGCAACACATGATAGTCTTAGAAAAGTGAACAAACATTATTTATATCAAACTTTTATAGTTATTTACAACTCAATGAGTCAAACCTCATTATTAGCTAGTATATTTTATTAGTTACCATACTAACTACATGACAATGTTGGTACTTGTTATGCAGCTACAACATGTTTCATAATTCAAACATATTTTGTCAAAAAACATATTATTTTTTTATCTTTGAGTCATATTTACTTACGAAGATCTTTAAAATAAACTAGTGGGTCCACCCGCGCATTTGCGCGCTAGATCTTTTTTGTTGCTATTTATGTATTTGAGACAACCATTTGTTGGCATTTGAGTATTCTGTTTCTGTGTGGTAAAACCAACATAGTGTACAACTAAATGTTGATTTATTAGGTGCCACTAAAAATTGGTGTGAAAATGATGTTCCTTAGATTAGGTTGTGATAAATTTAAATATAATTTTAGAAACAAAAACCCGTTTCATAGCTAATGATTTCAAAGATTTGGCATATATACATTTTCTTAACATAAGTGCATATTTGCATTTAGGGCTGCCTCGATGTAGTTATATTATTTAAATATATGTAAATTTCTTTGCTCTCCTAGAATGGCATGTTTCATCGGTAATCACCAAGCCTACCATAATATATAATTCATCTCCAAGCCTACCGGATTAAGGAAGAAAATGTTCTTTTGTAAATTCACTAAACGGTTGATAGTACCAAGTGTACTTATTAATGTTTCAAGCACGTCTAAATATAAAAAAAAATAGAAATAATGTTTCTATGCCTAAAAAAAGGGACGCTCTAGGAATTCGTCTTGTAATCATGATTTTTTTTAAAAGAACACCAAAAAATCTGATCAATTTTTTCTTGGAAATTTATACACAAAAAAGACAAATGTCCATGACTATTAAAAAAATTGTTGACATATGAAAAGATATTGTTTTTAAGTGGGAGCTCAGCTCATCCTCTTGTTTTACATTTTTCATTATGAGTGCCGAGAAGAAACGTTAATCACACGTCGGATGCGCTGCATGTGGAGCATGCAGCAATACTGTGAAGTCGCAACTCCTCGTGACGCCTCGGTATATATAGCTCCGGTTCCAATAAGCGCGCCCGCGATGTATCGGAGCAGGTGGCTCTGCCGGCATCCGCGACGCGGCAGATCCTTTCAGTATAGGCTCTCTCGGCCTTTCATCTCGGCGCGCACTCCTTGTTGGCTCCGAAGTCAGAACTGCTCCAACTTTTTGATGCAGCCGCTGCAGCTGGTATTCGCGGTGCTCCTACGCCAGCTTCTCCTCCTTCGGCTACACCACGTATGCGCGGGCGCATCCATCTCGCTCTTTAGCAGCTACATGGCGATGGCCCCTTCTTGCTCACCCGCGACCCTCGCGCTTGCTGCAGGCTTGTTCCAATCCTGCTCTTCCGCATCCCTTGCCTCGCTCGGCTCTCGCGCCAACTGTGCTTGAGTACTCGTTGTTGTGTGTGTGGAAGCGATTGTTGTGTAACACGTTGCTGCCCACAATCCCAACCGAGCCGGTGGTGCTGGGGCAAAACTACAGCAACTTCTCAGCTTCCTGCTCCCTGGCACGATGAAAGAGTTCGCCGCAGTCTTGCCGGAGTCGAGAAGCATGCGAGAGTGGTTCGTGCGGTCGTTGAGGCAAAAGGGGTCTACAGGAAGGTCCACAGCGAGCTGCGAAGTTGTAGCACCCATGCATGTCAGCCTTGGACTGTTTTCTGATGTTGCCGCCCGGAGCGAGGTGCGTCGGGGTCGTCAGCCTTCTTCCAAAGAGTTTCCCTCGGCGCTTCGTCTTCTTTCCTTGCTCCCGCCGATCGATTTGCAGCAGCGGAAAGTGCCATGGGCTCTGATTGGATCATGGGCATGCATCCGGAAGTTGGAGCCGAGCCAAGGTGTCTTATGGATCACATCTATTTTGTACGTAGGAGTAAGCGATAAGGACTCTTATCTCTATTGCGATTCGAATTCAGAGTAAAGGCAGGAGTATTATAAGCTTTCCTTGTTGCATGTACGTTTCATGGGTGGTTACCACTAAAAAAAAGTGCCTAATGTATTTTTTGCATGTAAAAGGTGCCTAATATGGCTGGTTGGAAATCGTATGGGATGTGGAGGCTTGTGTACGTGTACTTCTTTCTAACAAACCCAGTTCGTTCTTTTAAGCTCTTTTTTTTTGTGCTTGCGCCGAACAGTAATATTTATGCATATTGAAGTTTATATTTGTTTAATTTTCTATCTTCTCTATCCTACAATCATTTGGTTTGCTTGCATGGAGCGGCCTTTTGTTTTTAATTTTAACCTTCTCGCACCATCATTTTTTTCTTCTGTTGGGCAGTATGCTTCGCTTACCCTTCGATAGTGTATTTTTATTAAAACTTCGGGGATCAGAATTTTTCCTAAGAATTCGCTTTATATTTCAAATATAATTTTACATCTAACTAAAAAAAGCATGAAAATAAAATTTCTTTTCTCAGTTGTGCAATTTATTTTACAATGTCAACCGTGCAGAATTTGAGTTGATGTCGAATTATAATTCTATGTTTTTTCCTTTTTTTATTAACCTCGCAAGTTGAAAAAGGCTCTAATTATGGCAAGATGCAAGTATGTAAGCTAAACAAAGTAAATTCTATGTGCATTGAGCTCAGTCTGATTGATATGATTAAGAACATATGCTTCATGCATGGGGTGCTTCATACGGATGTGCTTCTCATCAATCTCATGCATGTTTTTATTGAAACCTGGTCCAATCAGTGTTAGAAAAAAAGCATTAAAAATCAAGTTGACCTAATACTGCTTTGACGTACATGAAATGCTTCTGTTCCGGACTCCCCTTTTTAGCTTGCGTTCCGTAGTCCATTTGAGCTTTTGGACCGCATAGATTTATTGGATGTACATGATTTAAATCTCCTACACATACACGGCACCCTAAAAGAATCGCATCTTTAATTAGCTTCCATCTCCTACACGTCTCCTTCTCTTATAGTATGTGATTCTGATTGCACTTTTTCCATCTACATATATGTACTATGTACGTGACAGATTTGTCATGTGCAAAAAGCATATAGGCATGTAAACTATATTTGTATGTAACGTTTACATCTTTAAATCTTGACCGTTTATATCTAAAATTAGTGGTTTAGATAATTTAAATATAGGCATGTAAACTATATTTGTATGTAACGTTTACATCTTTAAATCTTGACCGTTTATATCTAAAATTAGTGGTTTAGATAATTTAACATATGTGGACGAACGTGATGGCTTGTTTGCCTCTTGTCTTAATTATATAATAGATTTGTAAGAATGGTTGAAAAGTAAAAAATAAATAAAACCACATGCTTCCAAGGATTGATTTGTGACACTTGTATCTTTACCTAATAATAAAGCAAATTGGGTTTCTGGTCGTCCGTCATTATAATTACCCTCCGAATTGGTAAAAATTACCCACCAATGCCACCTGTAAGTGGGAAAACGATTCAATTTTTTGGACCAAAAACCGCCGCCCCCTTGGTTGTTTTATAGCACGGCGACAAGTAGAAGTACCAGAACTACCGGCAACAGAGTGTTTGGGCGAGAGCTCCTCTAGCCATGAGACCAGGCACTAGTGTAGAACCGGGCTATAGCACCGGTTCGTAAGGGCCTTTAGTGCCGGTTCTGTAACCGGCACTAAAGGGTGGGGACTAAAAGTCCCCCTCTTAGTACCGGTTCTGCACGAACCGCCGCTAAAGGGCCACCACGTGGCACGAGCCAGGGCCGGGTGTGGGGAGACCTTTAGTACCAGTTGGTAACACCAACCGGTACTAAATTTTTTGGGGGATTTTGGTTTTATCATTTATTTTTCCTTTAATGTTGTGTTTTCCATTTAATTATTTTTCATTTGCTGTTATTTTACGATACTACATATTGTACACATTATGCATATATATAAATAGAATTTCTCGTAGAACCGATCATATATATACAGTTTTTCCTAATGTTGCCTTCAGAGCCAGTGGCATTTACCTTGGTGACTTCGGAGCACGATGATGATTGGGAGTGGTTCATTGGGGCGGTAACTCGTAATAGAATTCCCCTTTGGGATCTATAACCCTGTCGAACAAAAATCCCGCTATTTCCTCTTGAGGTGCTCGTATGCGCTCCTCTGGTAGGAGCTTCTCCCGCACCGATTCGAACTGTTAAGAAGGAGATCAATATGCATGTGTATTAGTTATGTGACTAGATATCGATAATGATCTAAAAATTGTGAATATTGTTATGTCAAACGTACCCATAGCTGTCTATCAATTTTGGTCCTTTCGGACGTCATCATGCGAATGTTCTCGAAAACGTAGTATGCACACACATCAGTCCCCTTTGCCTGCTTCAGGGCCTTTACGACAATAGAATTTAATCAGATAATAATTAATCAAGCATGATAATTAATGATATTGAAACTAGAATTAAATAGATGCATGGTAGCTAGCTAGTACTACTTAATTAATTATACATTGGGTCGAAACCAATACAGCTTTTCTCTCCATTCGCCTGGAACATCTTTCGAATTCCTAAACTTTTCCCAAGCCCTACCCGCCGGCAAAGAAAATGAATAAACGAGTTATTAAATAGTTGATATCAGGAAATGACGAACTAAAGAGGCCGACATATAGTTAATAATGATTGAAATTACCTGTCGACTATCCCCTTCATGATTGTGTAGTCTCTTTTTTTTAAGTAGTGAGTCCAGTACTTCAACTGTTCCTTCGTCAGCTTTAATGATTAACAAGATCCAAACTGCATGCACACACGTTTGCATGTCTTAATTAAGCGGGGATGTGCATAACACTCATCAACTACCCTAAACCCTATACACTTAATTATTAACATCTAGCCAGCTAGTAAGTAGAAACAGAATTTATAGTACAAGACAGTGTGACTCACAGGAAGTTGTAAGGAAGTAGTATATCTTCATTGGTATTGAGGCGCTTCAAGAACTCTAGCATGTTTTTCTCTACATCTGCTTTATACCATGGATATGTCCATGTTTCTTCATTAACGGTATTTGGATCAATGAACCAAATGCCATAGCGTCCACCTTTTTTCATTTCATACATCTTCATCCTGCATAATACCACAGAAAAGAATATAGTGAGGATAATTACAGGTAATGATCGATCAATGAGCACTACAACTAGCTTGAGACTTAAATTACAGAAAGAAATCACTTACAGATAATAGCAACTGACGAGAGATTTGTCGATTGCGTCTTGATTGAATAACTGAAATAGTTCTGAATACTCAACGGACAGAGCTAGCTTATCGAAGTAATACTCTTCCTTGACTTTCACCATGAGGGACTCTCGATTGGTACTCTTGGTAATTTTCATGTACCAATCATGCAATTCATACATTCTCGTTGGGAGGTTCTTGACCTCCTCAGGCTTGACCAAAGGTTGGCCGCGGACATATTTCCGTTTTATGTCCTCCTCTCTAAGCAGAGGCATGGGCTCAATCTCGAGGAGTTGTCCAACAGTGATGCCGAGCATTTCAACCTGCCTTATATGCTCGTCGGTTATTATCAGCCGACTGGCGTCGGTACTCTCATGTGTTGGTACAACAAGCGGGGGGATCGATTGCGCCACCTGTTCTCCTAGTTGTGGAACGGTTTCCCCGCATTTTTGGCTAGCTGGTTGGCTCGAGCTCGAGCTCGACTCCTTTTGTCATGCTCGATGTGCCTTCCTGATTTGGCGCTCATAGTCTGTGTCAACAGGCTTGGGAGCTGGTGCTTTAGCCATATGAATAAAGTGGTCAATCTTTTCCTCGAGCACTTTCTCCCTTGGCGGTGGTGGCGGTTTTGGGGCAAAATGGGCGTCCACTTGGGCCTTCACTATGGCTTCGTTTTGCTCCTTGGTCATATCGTAAGGCCTCTGCAGAAGAGGCGCGAGGCTTAGACCATATTGAAATTGCTTGCCTCCGCCTGTACCTCCTATACTACCTCGACTTGTAGCACTACGCACCATAGCTGCGGTGGCTCTCTTCCGCGATTGCTGAGGTAGCGGAGACGGCTGACGCGTTGTCGGACTTGGAGGAGGAGTGGCACGCGTTGGTGGACTTGGAGGAGGAGGAGTGGCCTCACACGTTGGCTGTGTTGAAGCAGGAGGAGTGGCCTCACGCGTTGGCTGAGTTGAAGCAGGAGGAGTGGCCTGAAGCTGTGCCGGACTAGGAGGAGCGAGAGTCGTCTGCTCCTCGTCACCTCCTGGGATGTCAAGCTCTAGCTGACACGGTGTCGGTGGTCTTCGAAAGATGATGCAATCGTTTCTCCATAGGATGATACGATGTATGGCCTCTCCCAGTGTGTGCCCCTCGTCACCTTCGGGAATGTCAAGCGCTAGCCCCGAATATTGGTCCACCACCTCATCAACCACGACACGAGCATAGAAGGCTGGAATCGTTCTGCAATGGTAGGTTGCTCCGGGGGGATTTGTATAAGCAACAGCGTCTGCCACCTTCACGGAACCCACGCTACTTCTCAAAATGGATGGGACGGTGCTATCCAATGCTGGATCATCCGCTAGCTGCTACCGCTGCTGCTGAGACCCCCTTTCCTGGCTAAGTGAGTCGATCTGCTACTGCTACTGCCACTGCAATCTGAGTGACAAGTCCGCGTGCGCTGATTCTAGGCCTTGAAGGCGTTCTGCTTCCTGCTTCCTCTGCTCGTCCTCCAGCTTCTTCTTCTTCTCCTCCTCCATCTTCCTTCTCACATGGCTTCTGTAGTCGGTGTTCCAGTCAGAAAATCCCTCATACCACGGAACAACGCCCTTGCCTCATGTTCTTCCCGGGTGTTCAGGATTTCCCAGGGCGCACGTAAGGTCGTCGTTCTCTCTGTTGGGCGTGAACACCCCCTTTCGAGCTTCTTCTATTGCTTCAACTAACTTAACATCGGCTCCTTTAAGACACGCCTTCTTCAAAACCTAGCCTATCTTCGGGTCCAACACCCCCCCATGCGCATAGAACCAAGTTCTGCACCTGGGGGGCCAGCTCAATGTAACTGGAGTGACCTGTGCAGCCAGCATCTCTTGCTCAGACTTATCCCACTTAGGCATTGCCACTGCGTAGCCACCTGGCCCCATCCTATGGAATTTGTTCTTTTTTTCCGGCATTGGCCTTGTTTTTTCTGGACCATTCCTTAGATAATTCTGATTCCTTGAATTTCACTAAAGCGGGCCAGTGTTCTCTTTGGTTCTCCAATGTTCCCTTGAATTCTGGAGTCTTCTTTCCTCCTTTGACGTAGTTATTCCATACAGTTTTCTTGTGGTTGTTAAATGCAATTGCCATCTTCCTAAGAGCAGCGTCCTTGACTTTCTCCACATCTGCAGCTGTGAAATGATCTGGTAGGGTGAAATGTTCCATGAGATTTTCCCAAAGCATAGTTTTTGCTCTGTCATCGACAAAAGTAAGATCTGGACGGGGCTTTGATGGCTTTTTCCATTCTTGAAGGGAGATCAGGAGTTTGTCCTTCACAAGAACTCCGCACTGATGAGCCAACTTGTTCACGATGTTCTTAGGCGCTATTGGTTCGTCATTAGTTTTGATGGCATAGATGTTAAACTTTACGCCCTCCTTCAACTTTTTGCCAGGGCCTTGCACTCTGCCTGTAGAAGATTTGATCAATTCGTTAATATATCTTAAAATCATTTAAAACATGTGAGATCACCAGATGCCTTCTTATATAAATATACCTCGCCGATTTCTGTTATTTCAAGATCAACAGTTTCTTCACCAATTTCAAGATCAACATTTTCTTCGCCATCATAATCATAGTCGTCGTCCATGACTTCATCAATTCGGTCGTCGTGATCGAATATCATATCATCACCCTCCCCGGTATTGTTTAGATATTGGGAGCCATCATCTTCTTCATTTCGATCATCTCGCGCACGAGGGAAGCATATGATCTCGAACAGGGCCTCTTCTCCCTCTCTGCCGGTATTGTCCACCATAGCTTTTATTTAACTAATCCAGAAGAAATGTAAAACAATTTAGTATTCAAATTACAATGCATGCATGTAGTCACAATAAGGAAATCCTGAATCATAGTACATGACATGCATCGTCTCGAATAATATATAATCTCGAATACATTGTCTCGTATATTATATATCGAATACATCACTAGCTAACTAGCTAATAAAGATTGAATACTACATAATAATCTAGGCCACTGGCGGTTCCTGAGGCGCGGGCGGTGGACACCCAAAGGGAAGGAAGCATCACAGGATCATAGCTCCGGTCATCTTCCCAAAGACCTTGCCAGGAATTGGAGAACCTGACGTCCATAGCAGCCATGTAATGACGGACGTGCTCGTCCTTCTCCCTGACACGGCGACGCACCACCTCCGGCGGGGTCGGCTCCCTCCGCACCGAAAGTGGCCCACGGGAACGCCACCAAAGGAGCTCAGGGTCCACGACGGGACCCGGGTTCCTCATCAAGCGGTGAGCCCCCGAAGGTAGCACCTCCCTGTGCCAGCCCGGCGGAGCCCAGTCCCGGACATGGTTCCTCTGAAGCAAGACGTCGTCGCGAACGGGTTGATGGCGAGGATGCGGGCCGGGCATCGTCGAGAACAAATACTATACATCACAAAAGTAACAATTTTAAATGATTGGATTGTGATTTCTTATATGCAAATTCTAAATTTCTATAACTAAAATTATAAGAAACTAAAAACTAACATTTCTATAACATGTCTAACATATCTATAACAATTTGAAATTAATCTAATTCATCTAGCTAAAACTAACATTTCTAAAATTTGTAACATTTCTATAACATTTCTAACATTTCTATATACTATTTGACATTAATCTAATTAATTAATTAATTCATATCAAACATTTGTATAAAAAACAGAAAACTAAAAACTAAAAACAGAACCGTGTGTGTGTGTGTGTGCGTGCGCGTGCGCGTGTGCTCCTACAGCGCTGGCGGCGCGGCGGCTTCAATTGGAGGGAGGAGAGGGGCTGGGGAGGGGGCTCACAGCGCGGGCGAGGTGACGACGACGGCGACGGTGACGGCAAGGCGAGGGGACGACGAGGCAGAGGGGACGGCAACGGACGGTGACGGGGACGGCGACGGTGGAGGGGGGCGACGAGGGACAGCGGGGACAGTGACGGACAGCAACGGGGACGGTGACGGGGGGCAGAGGAGAAGAAGCAGAGGAAGAACGAAACGGAAGAAAAATTCGTAAGTGCCGCTTATATAGGAGGCACCTTTAGTACTGGTTGGAGCCACCAACCGTTACTAAAAGGCTGTTTTGGCCAGGCAAAGCGGCGGGAAGCGCACCCCCTTTAGTACTGGGTGGTGGCTCCAACCGGTACTAAAGGGGGTCTTTAGTACCGGTTTGAGCCACCACCGGGTACTAAAGAGGGTGCACTGGCGTAGGTGCGGTGCGGGCAAGTTTAGTCCCACCTTGCTAGCCGAGAGGGCGCACTCACCTGTTTAAAAGCCCCGGCGCGGCTGCTCTCTCGAACTCCTCTCTACAGCAGGCTTCTAAGCCTAACTCTGCCGCTCTGCCCTGTGGGCCTACTGGGCCTTGCGGGCCTGCATCCTGGCCCAACTATAGGTTGGGTTACTAGTCGTATACAGGCCGATGTGGCCCAGTAGGTTGGCTTTTTTTATTTAGTTTTGTCTCAAAAAAATTAGTTTTCTTTTCTTTTCTACTTTATTTCTTTTCATTTATTTATTTCTGAATATTTTTTCTTTAGGTACAAAAAATTATAAACTTTCTGTCAGTGTCAGTAGTTTTCAAATTTGAATAGTTTAAATTTGAATTATTTGACGAACTAATTGTAGACGAAGTGCATAGTTTTTGCACATAAAATTTCTTCGCGTTTTAAGTGCCAAAACACATAAGTACCCTAACTATTACAAAGATTCCCTCTGGTTTGTTTGAAGCGGCACTTTCAAGATATATAAGTATGGAAAGTCACTACACAAGAAAGTGATGATGGTGAAGCCTATCACATACCAGAGTGGGATCTTTGGGTGTGAAACTTTTTTTTCACGTGTGTCCCTTTGCGCCGTAACCATGGACAATCTTCATCATTTAACTGGATGCTCGGATCAATATTCACTGTGAATGGAGCAATTTCATCGAACTTTTCATAATCTTCTGACATGTCTATCTTGTCATCCACTCCCACGATGTTTCTTTTCCCTGAAAGAACTATGTGGCGCTTTGGCTCATCGTATGATGCATTCGCTTTCATATCTTTTCTTTTTCTCAGCCTG
Organism: Triticum dicoccoides; assembly: GCF_002162155.2. NCBI lineage: Eukaryota > Viridiplantae > Streptophyta > Magnoliopsida > Poales > Poaceae > Triticum > Triticum dicoccoides. The sequence continues at coordinate 651,095,775 of NC_041389.1, forward strand.
GTAGACATGTCTTTCACATAGAAAACCTGCACCACACCATTGGCTAGGACAAATGGTTAGTTTGCATACGCAAGATTGTCGAGATCCACTGTTGTCATTCCGTCCGTTACCCCGCCTCATGTCATATTGACCCATTTGCACCGAAACAAAGGGACCTTCAAACCACCTCCATAGTTAAGTTCCCATATGTCCTCTATGTAACCATAATATGTTTCCTTTCCCGTGTTGGTTGTTGCATCAAAGCGGACACCACTGTTTTGGTTGGTGCTCTTCTTATCTTGGGCGATCGTGTAAAATGTATTCCCATTTATCTCATACCCTTTGAAAGTCATTATATTCGAAGATGGTGACTGGGACAGCAAGTACAGGTCATCTTCAATATCGCCATCATGCATGGTACGTGTGTGCAACCAACCGGCAAAACTCCCCGTTCGTTCACGTGTAATCTAGTCGTCGGACTGCTCCGGGTGTTTGGAGTGTAGAAAATTCTTGTGTTCCTCCATATACAGAGCCACCAAGACGGAATTCTGTAGAGCTGTGTAGTGTGCTTCAGTGAGAGAATGCCCGTCCATACATATTATTTGATCCCCTCCTAGCGTGCTTTTTCCATCTAGTCTGCCCTTATGCTGCGATTCAGGAACACCAATCAGCTTAAGGTAAGGAATAAAGTCAATACAAAACTCAATGACCTCCTCATTTCCATGGCCCTTCGAGATGCTTCCTTCTGGCCTAGCACGGTTATGAACATATTTCTTCAAGACTCCTATGAACCTCTCAAAGGGGATCATATTGTGTAGAAATACAGGACCCAAAATATTAATCTCTTCGCATAGGTGAACTAGGATGTGTGTCATGATGTTGAAGAAGGATGGTGGGAACACCAACTCGAAACTGACAAGACATTGCACCAAATCATTTTGTATCCTTGGTATGATTTCTGGATCGATTACCTTCTGAGAGATTGCATTTAGGAATGCACATAGCTTCACAATGGCTAATCGAATGTTTTCCGGTAGAAGCCCCCTCAATGCAACCGGAAGCAGTTGCGTCATAATCATGTGGCAGTCATGAGACTTTAGGTTCTAGAACTTTTTCTCTGCCATATTTATTATTCCCTTTATATTCGACGAGAAGCCAGACGGTATCTTCATACTGAGTAGGCATTCAAAGAAGATTTCCTTCTCTTCTTTGGTAAGAGCATAGCTGGCATGACCCTGATGTATGCCGTCTTTTCCGTGCATACGTTGCTGGTCCTCCCATGCCTCCGATGTATCTTTTGTCTTCCCATACACGCTCAGGAAGCCAAGCAGGGTCACGCAAAGATTCTTCGTCACGTGCATCACGTTGATTGCGGAGCGGACCTCTAGGTCTTTCCAATAGGGCAGGTCCCAAAATATAGATTTCTTCTTCCACAAGGGTGCGCGTCCGTAAGCGTCCTTCGGAACAAGATGTCCGCCAGGACCCTTTCCAAAGATTACCTTCAAATCCTTGGCCATATCATGCACATCAGCACCAATAGTGGCGAGGCTTCGTCCGGTGATCCGCCTCACCTTTGAAATGCTTGCCTTTCTTTCTTACGGTATGCCTTCTCGGAAGAAATCGATGATGTCCCAGGTACACATTATCCCTACAACTGTCCAAATATATACTGTCGATATCATCCAAACAATGCATGCATCCGCAGTATCCCTTGTTTGTCTGTCCTGAAAGGTTACTGAGAGCAGGCCAATCATTGATGGTCACGAACAACAACGCCTTTAGGTCAAATTCTTCCTGTTTGTGCTCATCTAACACACGTACACTTTTTCCATTCCACAACTGTAATAGTTCTTCAACTAATAGCCTTAGGTACACATCAATGTCGTTGCTGGGTTGCTTAGGGCCTTGGATGAGCACTGACATCATAATGAACTTCCGCTTCATGCACAACCAAGGAGGAAGGTTATACAAACATAGAGTCACAGGCCACGTGCTATGGTTGCTGCTCTGCTCCCCAAAAGGATTAATGCCATCCTCACTTAGACCAAACCATATGTTCCTTGGGTCACCTGCAAACTCCTCCTTGTACTTTCTCTCGATTTTTCTCCACTGCGACCCGTCAGTGGGTACTCTCAACTTTCCGTCTTTCTTACGGTCTTATTCGTGCCACCGCATCGCCTTGGCATGCTCTTTGTTTTGGAACAAACATTTCAACCATGGTATTATAGGAGCATACCACATCACCTTGGCAGGAATCTTCTTCCTGGGGAGCTCATCCTCGACATCACCAGGTTCATCGCGCCTGATCTTATAGCATAATGCACCGCATACCAGGCACGCGTTCAAATCCTCGTACTCACCGCGGTAGGGGATGCAAGTCATTAGGGCATGCATGTATCTTCTACACCTCTAACCATAGAGGGCAGACAAACTTCTTTGCTTCGTACGTACTCTCAGGAAATTTGTTGTCCTTTGGAAGCATATTCTTTATCATTACCAGCAACTTTCCAAACCCCTTGTCAGATACACCATCCTCTGCCTTCCATTGCAGCAATTCCAGTGTGGTGAAGGAAATATGCCCTAGAGGCAATAATAAAGTTATTATTTATTTCCTTATTTCATGATAAATGTTTATTATTCATGCTAGAATTGTATTAACCGGAAACATGATACATGTGGGAATACATAGACAAACTGAGTGTCACTAGTATGCCTCTACTTGACTAGCTCATTAATCAAAGATGGTTATGTTTCCTAGCCATGGACAAAGAGTTGTCATTTGATTAACAGGATCACATCATTAGGAGAATGATGTGATTGACTTGACCCATTCCGTTAGCATAGCACCCGGTCGTTTAGTATATTGCTATTGCTTTCTTCATGACTTATACATGTTCCTATGACTATGAGATTATGCAACTCCCGTTTACCGGAGGAACACTTTGTGTTCTACCAAACGTCACAATGTAACTGGGTGATTATAAAGGTGCTCTACAGGTATCTCCAAAGGTACTTGTTGGGTTGGCGTATTTCGAGATTAGGATTTGTCACTCTGATTGTTGGAGAGGTATCTCTGGGCCCTCTCGGTAATGCACATCACTTAAGCCTTGCAAGCATTGTAACTAATGAGTTAGTTGCGAGATGATGTATTACGGAACGAGTAAAGAGACTTGCCGGTAACGAGATTGAACTAGGTATTGAGATACTGACGGTCGAAACTCGGGCAAGTAACATACCAATGACAAAGGGAACAACATATGTTGTTATGCGGTCTGACCGATAAAGATCTTCGTAGAATATGTGGGAACCAATATGAGCATCCAGGTTCCGCTATTGGTTATTGACCGGAGACGTGTCTCGGTCATGTCTACATAGTTCTCGAACCCGTAGGGTCCGCATGCTTAACGTTACGATGACAGTTATATTATGAGTTTATATGTTTTGATGTACCAAAGGTTTTCCGGAGTCCCAGATGTGATCACGGACATGACGAGGAGTCTCAAAATGGTTGAGACATGAAGATTGATATATTGGAAGCCTATGTTTGGATATCGGAAGTGTTCCGGGTGAAATCGGGATTTTACTGGAGTACCAGGAGGTTATC
>NC_041389.1:651099811-651110078 GCF_002162155.2 Triticum dicoccoides
TCCCAAGTCCTAATCCAACTAGGAAAGGGGGGGAGTCCTACTCCCGGTGGGAGTAGGACTCCTCCCGGCGCGCCTCTCCCCTTGGTCGGCCGTACCCCCCTTGCTCCTTTATATACGGGGGCAGGGGGCACCCCAGAGACACAACAATTGATCATTTGATCTTTTAGCCGTGTGCGGTGCCCCCCTCCACCATAATCCACCTTGATAATACTGTAGCGGTGCTTAGGCGAAGCCCTGCGTCGATAGAACATCATCATCGTCACCACTTTGTCGTGCTTACAAAACTCTCCCTTAACACTCGGCTGGATCGGAGTTCGAGGGACGTCATCGGGCTAAACGTGTGCTGAACTCGGAGGTGCCGTACGTTCGGTACTTGATCGGTCGGATCGTGAAGACGTACAACTACATCAACCGTGTTGTGCTAACGCTTCCGCTTACGGTCTACAAGGGTATGTAGACAACACTTTCCCCTCTCGTTGCTATGCATCACTATGATCTTGCGTGTGCGTAGGAAATTTTTGAAATTACTATGTTCCCCAATAGTGGTATCAGAGCCAGGTTTTATGCGTAGATGTCATATGCACGAGTAGAACATAAGTGAGTTGTGGGCGATATAAGTCATACTGCTTACCAGCATGTCATACTTTGGGTCAGCGGTATTGTGAGATGAAGCGGCCCGGACCAACATTACGTGTATGCTTACACGAGACTAGTTTCACTGCCACGTGCACGAGTTGCTTAAAGGTGACTGGTGGGTGTCTGTCTCTCTCACTTTAGTTGAACCGAGTATGGCTACGCCCGGTCCTTGCGAAGGTTAAAACAGCACCAACTTGACAAACTATCATTGTGGTTTTGATGCGTAGGTAAGAACGGTTCTTGCTCAGCCCGTAGCAGCCACGTAAAATTTGCAACAATAAAGTAGAGGACGTCTAACTTGTTTTTGCAGGGCATGCTGTGATGTGATATGGTTAAGACATGATGCTAAATTTTATTGTATGAGATGATCATGTTTTATAACCAAGTTATCGGCAACTGGCAGGAGCCATATGGTTGTCGCTTTATTGTATGCAATGCAATCGCCCTGTAATGCTTTACTTTATCACTAAGCGGTAGCTATAATAGTAGAATCATAAGATTGGTGAGACGACAATGATGCTACGATGGAGATCAAGGTGTCGCACCGGTGACGATGGTGATCATGATGGTTCTTCGAAGATGGAGATCACCAGCACAAGATGATGATGGCCATATCATATCACTTATATATTGATTGCATGTGATGTTTATATTTTTGCATCTTATCTTGCTTTGATTGACGGTAGCATTATAAGATGATCTCTCACTAAATTTCAAGACAAAAGTGTTCTCCCTGAATATGCGCCGTTGCCAAAGTTCGCCATGCCCAGACACCACGTGATGATCGAGTGTGATAATCTCTACGTCCATCTACAACGGGTGCAAGCCAGTTTTGCACATGCAGAATACTCAGGTTAAACTGACGAGCCTAGCATATGTAGATATGGCCTCGGAACACTGAGACCGAAAGGTCGAGCATGAATCATATAGTAGATATGATCAACATAATGATGTTCACCATTGAAAACTACTCCATTTCACGTGATGATCGGTTATGGTTTAGTTGATTTGGATCACGTGATCACTTAGATGACTAGAGGGATGTCTATCTAAGTGGGAGTTCTTAAGTAATATGATTAATTGAACTTAAATTTATCATGAACTTAGTCCTGGTAGTATTTTGCAAATTATGTTGTAGATCAATAGCTCGCGTTGTTATTTTCATATGTTAATTTTGATATGTTCCTAGAGAAAACTGTGTTGAAAGATGTTAGTAGCAATGATGCGGATTTGATCCATGATCTGAGGATTGTCCTCATTGCTTCTCAGAAGAATTATGTCCTTGATGCACCGCCAGGTGACGGACCTATTGCAGGAGCAGATGCAGACGTTACGAACATTTGGCGAGCTCAATATGATGACTACTTGATAGTTTAGTGCACCATGCTTAACGGCTTAGAATCGGGACTTCAAAGACGTTTTGAACGTCATGAACCATATGAGATGTTCTAGGAGTTTAAGTTAATATTTCAAGCAAATACCCGAGTTGAGAGATATGAAGTCTCCAACAAGTTCTATAGCTAAAAGATGGAGGAGAATTGCTCAACTAGTGAGCAAGTGCTTAGATTGTTTAAGTACTACAATCACTTGAATCAAGTGGAAGTTAATCTTCCAGATAAGATAGTGATTGGCAGAGTTCTCTAGTCACCATCACCAAGTTACTGAAACTTCGTGATGAACTATAATGCAAGGGATGACGAAAATGATTCCCGAGCTCTTCGTGATGCTGAAATCGACGAAGGTAGAAATGAAGAAAAGAGCATCAAGTGTTGATGATCGATAAGACCACTAGTTTCAAGAAAAGGGCAAAGGAAAAGAAAGGGAACTTCAAGTAGAATGGCAAGCAAGTTGTCACTCCCGTGAAGAAGCCCAAAGCTGGACCAAAGCCTGAAACTGAGTGCTTCTACTGCAAAAGAAATGGTCACTGGAAGCGGAAACACCCTGAATATTTGGTGGATAAGTAGGATGGCAAAGTGAACAAGGGTATATTTGATATACATGTTATTGATGTGTACCTTACTAGTGTTTATACTAGCCCCTGGGTATTTGATACTTGTTCGGTTGCTAAAAATGAGTAACTCGAAACAGGAGTTACAGAATAAACAGAGACTAGTTGAGGGTGAAGTGACGATGTATGTTGGAAGTGGTTCCAAGATTGATATGATCATCATCGCACACTCCCTATACTTTCGGGATTAGTGTTAAACCTAAATAAATGTTATTTGGCGTTTGCATTGAGCATGAATATGATTTGATCATGTTTATTGCAATACGGTTATTCATTTAAAGTCAGAGAATAATTGTTATTCTATTTACATGAATAAAGCCTTCGATGGTCATACACCCAATGAAAACAGTTTCTTGGATCTCGATCATAGTGATACACATAATCATAATATTGATGCCAAAAGATGCAAAGTTTATAATGATAGTGCAACTTATTTGTGGCACTGTCGTTTGGGTCATATCGGTGTAAAGCGCATGAAGAAACTTTGTGCTGATGGGTTTTTGGAATCACTTGATTATGAATCATTTGATGCTTGCGAATCGTGCCTCATGGGCAAGATGACTAAAACGCCGTTCTCCGGAACTATGGAGAGAGCAACAGATTTGTTGGAAATCATACATACAGATGTATGTGGTCCGATGAATGTTGAGGCTCGTGGCGGATATCGTTATTTTCTCACCTTCACAGATGATTTAAGCAGATATGGGTATATCTACTAAATGAAACATAAGTTTGAAACATTTGAAAAGTTCAAAGAATTTCAGAGTGAAGTTGAAAATCATCGTAACAAGAAAATAAAGTTTCTACGATCTGATCGTGGAGAAGAATATTTGAGTTACGAGTTTGGCCTTCATATAAAACAATGTGGAATAGTTTCACAGCTCACGCCACATGGAACACCACAACGTTATGCTGTGTCCGAAGGTCGTAACCGCACTTTATTGGATATGGTGCAATCTATGATGTCTTATCGATTTACCACTATCGTTATGGGGTTACACATTAGAGACATCTGCATTCACTTTAAATAGGGCACCATCGAAATCCATTGAGACGACGGCTTATGAAGTGTGGTTTGGCAAGAAACCAAAGTTGTCGGTTGTTAAAGTTTGGGGCTACGATGCTTATGTGAAAAAGTTCCAGCCTGATAAGCTCAAACCCAAATCGGAGAAGTGCGTCTTCATAGAATACCCAAAGGAAACTATTGGGTACACCTTCTATCACAGATCCGAAGGCAAAATCTTTTTTGCTAAGAATGGATCCTTTCTAGAGAAGGAGTTTCTCTTGAAAGAAGTGAGTGGGAGGAAAGTAGAACTTGATGAGGTAACTGTACCTGCCCCCTTATTGGAAAATAGTTCATCACAGAAATCAGTTCATGTGATTCCTACACCAATTAGTGAGGAAGCTACTGATGATGATCATGAAGCTTCAGATCAAGTTACTACCAAACCTCGTAGATCTTCTAGAGTAAGATCCGCACCAGAGTGGTACCGTAATCCTGTTCTGGAAGTCATGTTACTAGACCATGATGAACCTACGAACTATGAGGAAGCGATGATGAGCCCAGATTCCGTGAAATGGCTTGAAGCCATGAAATCTGAGATGGGATCCATGTATGAGAACAAAGTGTGGACTTTGGTTGTCTTGCCCGATGATCGGCAAGCCATAAAAAATAAATGGATCTTCAAGAGGAAGACAGACGCTGATAGTAGTGTTACTATCTCCAAAGCTCGACTTGTCACAAAAGGTTTTTCCGACAAGTTCAAAGGTGTTGAATACGATGAGATTTTCTCACTCATATCGATGCTTAAGTCTGTCCAAATCATGTTAGCAATTGCCACATTTTATGAAATCTAGCAAATGGATGTCAAAACTGCATTCCTTAATGGATTTATTAAAGAAGAGTTGTATATGATGCAACCAGAAGGTTTTGTCAATCCTAAAGGTGCTAAAAAAGTGTGCAAGCTCCAGCAATCCATCAATGGACTGTTGAAAGCATCTCGGAGTTGGAATATACGCTTTGATGAGTTGATCAAAGCATATGGTTTTATGCAGACTTTTGGAAAGGCCTGTATTTACAAGAAAGTGAGTGGGAGCACTACAGCCTTTCTGATAAGTATATGTGAATGCCATATTGTTGATCGGAAATGATGTAGAAATTTTCTGGAAAGCATAAAGGAGTGTTTGAAAAGAGTTTTTTAAAGAAAGACCTTAGTAAAGCTACTTACATATTGAGGATCAAGATCTATTGAAATAGATCATGACGCTTGATAAGATTTTCAATTAGTACATACCTTGACAAGATTTTGAAGTAGTTCAAAATAGAAACAGTCAAAGAAAGAGTTCTTGTCTGTGTTGCAAAGGTATGAAATTGAGTAAGACTCAAATCCCGACCACGGCAGAAAATAGAAAGAGAAAGAAAGTCATTCGCTATGCATCAGTCATAGGTTCTATAAAAGTATGCCATGCTATGGACCAGACCTATTGTATACTCTGCCCTGGTTTGGCAAGGGAGTACAATAGTGATCTAGGAGTAGATCACTGGACATTGGTCAAAATTATCCTTAGTGGAATAAGGATATGTTTCTCAATTATGGAGGTGATAAAAGAGTTCGTCGTAAAGAGTTACATCGATGCAAGCTTTTACACCAATCCAGATGACTCTAAGTCTCAATCTGGATACATATTGAAAGTGCGAGCAATTAGCTAGAGTAGCTCCGTGTAGAGCATTGTAGACATAGAATATTTGCAAAATACATACGGCTCTGAATGTGACAGACCCGTTGACTAAACTTCTCTCATGAGCAAAACATGATCATACCTTACTACTCTTTGGGTGTTAATTACATAGCAATTTAAACTAGATTATTGACTCTAGTAAACCCTTTGGGTGTTGGTCACATGACGATGTGAATTATGGGTGTTAATCACATACAGATGTGAATATTGGTGTTGAATCACATGATGATGTGAACTAGATTATTGACTCTAGTGCAAGTGGGAGATTGAAGCAAATATGCCCTAGAGGCAATAATAAAGTTATTATTTATTTCCTTATTTCATGATAAATGTTTATTATTCATGCTAGAAATGTATTAACCGGAAACATGATACATGTGTGAATACATAGACAAACTGAGTGTCACTTGTATGCCTCTACTTGACTAGCTCATTAATCAAAGATGGTTATGTTTCTTAGCCATGGACAAAGAGTTGTCATTTGATTAATGGGATCACATCATTAGGAGAATGATGTGATTGACTTGACCCATTCCGTTAGCATAGCACCCGATCGTTTAGTATATTGCTATTGCTTTCTTCATGACTTATACATGTTCCTATGACTATGAAATTATGCAACTCCCGTTTATCGTAGGAACACTTTGTGTGCTACCAAACGTCACAACGTAATTGGGTGATTATAAAGGTGCTCTACAGGTGTCTCCAAAGGTACTTGTTGGGTTGGCGTATTTCGAGATTAGGATTTGTCACTCTGATTGTCGGAGAGGTATCTCTGGGCCCTCTCGGTAATGCACATCACTTAAGCCATGTAAACATTGTACCTAATGATTTAGTTGCGAGATGATGTATTACGGAACGAGTAAAGAGACTTGCCGGTAACGAGATTGAACTAGGTATTGAGATACCGACGATCGAATCTCGGGCAAGTAACATACCGATGACAAAGGGAACAACATATGTTGTTATGCGGTCTGACCGATAAAGATCTTCGTAGAATATGTGGGAACCAATATGAGCATCTAGGTTCCGCTATTGGTTATTGACCGGAGACGTGTCTCGGTCATGTCTACATGGTTCTCGAACCTGTAGGGTCCGCACGCTTAACGTTACGATGACAGTTATATTATGAGTTTATATGTTTTGATGTACCGAAGGTTGTTCGTAGTCCTGGATGTGATCACGGACATGATGAGGAGTCTCAAAATGGTCGATACATGAAGATTGATATATTGGAAGCCTATGTTTAGATATCAGAAGTGTTCCGGGTGAAATCGGGATTTTACCGGAGTATCGGGAGGTTACTGGAACCCCCCGGGAGGTTAATGGGCCTTAGTGGGCCTTTATGGAGAAGAGGAGAGGCGGCCAGGGCTGGGCGCCGCGCCCCTCCCCCTAGTCCGAATAGGACAAGGAGAGGGGGGCGGCGCCCCCCTTCCTTCCTCTCTCCCTCCTCTTTCCCCCCTCCCAAGTCCTAATCCAACTAGGAAAGGGGGGAGTCCTACTCCCGGTGGGAGTAGGACTCCTCCCGGCGCGCCTCTCCCCTTGGCCGGCCGCACCCCCCTTGCTCCTTTATATACGGGGGCAGGGGGCACCCCAGAGACACAACAATTGATCGTTTGATCTTTTAGCCGTGTGCGGTGCCCCCCTCCACCATAGTCCACCTCGATAATACTGTAGTGGTGCTTAGGCGAAGCCCTGCGTCAGTAGAACATCATCATCGTCACCACGCCGTCGTGCTGACGAAACTCTCCCTCAACACTCGGCTGGATCGTAGTTCGAGGGACGTCATCGGGCTGAACGTGTGCTGAACTCGGAGGTGTCGTACGTTCGGTACTTGATCGGTCGGATCGTGAAGACGTACGACTACATCAACCGTGTTGTGCTAACGCTTTCGCTTACGGTCTACAAGGGTATGTAGACAATACTCTCCCCTCTCGTTGCTATGCATCACCATGATCTTGCATGTGCGTAGGAAAATTTTGAAATTACTACGTTCCCCAACATGTGGTGCCCAACTTTTTCTTGTCACCTTCTCAATTCAGGTACAACAATTTCTTGTGATCCTCTAACATGCGCTGCAACTTCTTCTTCTCCTTTTCACTTGCGCAGTTTCTCTTTGCATTGGCAATGGCCCGACCTAGATCATCAGTGGGCTCATCTGATGCCTCTTCTTCGGCTTCTTCCTGCATTGCTGGCTCAGCTTCTTCCCCCATTGTTGTATCATTGTGTTCAGGGAACCCATGGCCAGGATAGCTATCGTCGTCCTCTTCTTCTTTATTGTCTTCCATCATAACCCCTCTTTCTCCGTGCTTTGTCCAAACATTATAGTGGGGCATGACACCGGACTCAAACAGGTGGACGTGAATGGTTTCTTGAGTTAGAGTAATTTTGATCATTTTTACAGCCAGCACATGGACAAGGCATAAAACCATCCGCCCGCTTGTTTGCCTGAGCCGCAATCAGAAAAGTATGCATGCCATCAACGAACTGGGAGAGCATCGGTCATCGTACATCCATTGCCAGCGCATCTTCATTACACACCACCGAATATACCAAATTAATACAAGTTCATACATAAACTTCATACAACACTTAAATGCAACATACAAATAACTCTCTAGCTAAAGCATTTAAATGCAACAACAAATGCGGTCAAGATCGCAACTAAGGTAACAATTGATCCAACAACATAATGATACCAAGCCTCACTATCAATGGCATATTTTCTAATCTTTCTAATTTTTAACCGCATTTTCTCTATCTTGATCTTGTGATCATCGACGACATCGGCAACATGCAACTCCAATTCCAACTTCTCCCCCTCAATTATTTTCAATTTTTCTTTCAAATACTCATTTTCTCTTTCAACTAAATTTAACCTCTCGACAATAGGTTCGGTTGGAATTTCCGGTTCACATACCTCCTAGATAAAAATATCTATGTCAACTTGGTGGGCATAATTTGTCATAAACATGAAATGCAACAAATAGTTTTAAAAGAGAATATACCAAATCTGAATCATAACACGGACGAGGGCCGACGGGGGCGGATATCAAAACCATGGCACTATGTATAACAAACAACGTACGGGTAAGATAATTATACAAGTAACTATATATCTAAATCACACAAACATGATTTTTTTATACAAAAAAGATAAGAACAAGAGGCTCACCACAAGGTGGTGCCGGCGACGGGTCGGTGCGGACGATCGATGGTGGTTACGACGGAGACGGGAAGGCGCTAAGTAAACCACACTTACATATGCAAACTAAGTGTTATTTTAAGTTAAAATTGCATATAAATCAAATAAACTACCACATATAACTCCTCCCAAATTACTAAAACCCACAAATTAATTACTATATAAAGCATTGCAAGAGCTAATCTAGCAATGAGAGATGAAAGGACAAAGTTGCTCACCTTGTTAATCACTTGAATGGATGGGGGCCTTCAAATCTTGACAAAATTTGGGCAAAATGTGTGATGAGCTCGAGGGGAAGAGAGGAAGAACAGAGAGGAGAGGGGAAAGGGGGAAGAACAGAGCGAGCTGGACGAAGGGTTTATATGTAGGAAGACCTGTAGTACCGGTTCATGGCACGAACCGGTACTAAAGGTGCTGGACGGGCCCGAGTCAACATCCTGCCACCATGCTCTTTAGTATCGATTCATGGCACGAACCGGTGCTAAAGGGTCGCCACGAACCAGTACTAGTGAGAGCGGCCCGCCTAGCCGTTGGAACCGGCCCTAATGGTCACATTAGTGCCAGCTCAATTTCAAACCGGGAGTAATGAGCTGCACATTAGACCCTTTTCTACTAGTGGGGGTTCGATCCCGAGCTTCCACATCTTTTATCTTTCTTTTCTCATGCATGTCCTACCCATGTGCGGGCTTCACTCCCCTCTTTTTCATTTTACATTTTTGTCTTTTCTTTTCTCATTATATTTTCTTTCTTCTTTCTTGTTTAAATTAATTCGGGTTTTTGATATTCTAATGGTGCGACTTTTCAAAAAAAATGTTTGAGAAATCATAAAAAGTATGTGAATTCAAAAAGTGCTTAGAAAATCATAAAAATTTAAAGATTCAAAAAATATTGGTGGTTTTGCAAAAATGTTCGCAAAATTATAAAAAAAATCACAATTTGAAAAAAAATGGTCGGGAAATAAAATCATGTTCATGATTTTGAAAAAAATGATTCGGGAATCTGAAAAACATGTCCATGACATTTTAGAAAATGTTCACAAAAAAATAAAAATAAATATTTGTTTTTTAAAATTTGTTCCCCAATTTTTTTAAAAAGTTCATCGACTCAAAAAATGTTTGTTGAGTCAAAAAATGTTAATGAATTCAAAACCGGTTCATGCATTTAATTTATTTTGTAAACAAAACTACTGTTCATGATTTTTTTGAGAAAATAAAAATTTTCAAAACAAAATGTTTGTCGATTCGGAAAAATGTTCACTGATTCAAAAGTATTTTATGTCAAGGATTTAATTAGTTTTTCGAAAGTCTTTATATGTCTTGGCGTTGGGAGTAGTTCGTGGTCAACGAGATTTGTTTTTAAAGTTTTAAACATTCCCGTGTGCAACATAATGACAAGTGTGGCATGCACTAGCAAACTCATAGCCTTGGAATTTACCATGTCGAATGCATTATGATCACGTGGACATCGCGACCATCATCGGCCAGGGTGAGAAAAAAATAGCAACATGGTGAGCCACTGTGTTAAAACAGAGTACGCTCATATATCAGGATATTGAGTCATACTTATTTGGTCAGCTATAATTTTTTGTCTCCCGTTGCAACGCACGGGCATATTTGCTAGTGAATTATAATGTGTAAATGTGTAAATGTGTAAATGTGTGTGTGTGTGTGTGTGTGTGT
>NC_041389.1:651110467-651139256 GCF_002162155.2 Triticum dicoccoides
GAAAATTCTAGATTATATAGGGTGTCTAGGAGCAGTATTCCCTATTTTGGTTATGCGTCAATTCGTCAAGTAAATAATTTACATAAAACACTTTGTGGTATATGTTCAACCGTCAATGGAAGACACGTGTAAATAAATGTGAGCCCGGCGTATTTTTTTCAGATGATCAGATCAAATAGCCATATCAAATACGGGGCGTGAGATGGAAGGCAGGCAAATCTTGTAATGTTTTTGCACAGAATCCTCATAATTTACATCATGATAGTACATATCACGCGCATGACGACACACCTCACAGCAAGCATGGTCTGCAAGACAGCTTACTTCCCAGGAACAAAGTTGGTGGCGAATGCCCAAGCATTGTTGTTGACAGGGTCGGCGAGGTGGTCAGCGAGGTTCTCAAGTGGACCCTTGCCGGTGACAATGGCTTGCACAAAGAAACCAAACATGGAGAACATGGCGAGACGACCGTTCTTGATCTCCTTGACCTTGAGCTCCGCAAATGCCTCGGGGTCATCGGCAAGGCCGAGCGGATCGAAGCTGCCGCCTGGGTAGAGCGGGTCTACGATCTCACCGAGTGGTCCGCCCGCAATGCGGTAACCCTCAACGGCGCCCATAAGCACGACCTGACATGCCCAGATGGCAAGGATGCTTTGCGCGTGCACGAGGCTTGGGTTGCCGAGGTAGTCGAGGCCACCCTCACTGAAGATCTGGGATCCGGCCTTGAACCAAACAGCCTCGCCGAACTTCACACCGTTGCGGGCGAGCAGCTCGGGGAAGACGCAACCGAGCGCACCAAGCATGGCCCAACGACAATGGATCACCTCCAGTTCACGGTTCTTGGCGAAGGTCTCAGGGTCGGCTGATAACCCAGCAGTGTCCCAGCCGTAGTCACCAGGGAACTCGCCGGTGAGGTAGCTCGGGGGCTCGCCAGAAAGCGGGCCGAGGTAGAGCACGCGGTCAGAGCCGTACCACGGGCTGCCGGAGGCAACCTGCTTGGCCTTTGCCGCTGTCTTGCGCATGGTGACGCGAGCCTCCCCGAAAAGAAACGACGATGGCAGGTTCTTCACTGCCTTGCCGGCAAAGGCTGGGGAAGAGAGTGACATGGTGGTTGCAGCCATTCTGATCGATGGAGGTTCTATGTGTTCTCCAAGAATGAGGAGTGGGTGTGGAGATGGCTTAAGGGGATCGGGGCAATGGGCTTCTTAAGGCAGTGGACGGGCAGAGGAAATTGAACTGGTGTAAGCTGACAGGAGAGAGGTGCATAGCAAGAAATCTGTATCTTGGATGTCATTGGTGCAGAGTGAGAGCCACAAGGAGATCAGATATACTTGTGGATCTTGTGGATATGGCTAGCTGGGAATCTCTTTAGATAACTGTGATTGGATGACACGCCGATATATGCACGTGAGCATGCCATGTATTTCCCTCCAAAAGGACAATATTGGATATTCATTCTTGCAGCCAAGGAATATCACCGCCAATTCTTGAGCAAATTTCTATTTGACTGTTTGTACATTTTAGTGACATCGTTGCGTATACCGTTATGCCTCTGGCCTTATTATTGAAATAGAAACGAACCTTGCTTTTTTTTAGGATCAGAAACGAACCTTGCTATGCGTACGACGAGTTCATGTACAACATTGTATGATTAGAGACAATCATAGATAATTCATTTTGCGGGCCGTAGCGTTTTGAGATGATTTCCTCTGTGGTCATGCTGCTCGGACGAGAAAAGCATCAGAGCAATTTTGAATAGAAACGGAGACATGCTCATGCATGCACGTCCATTCTAGCAATATCGACCCGGAGCATACGACAAATAGTACTCCGGAAGAAACATAACATGATCGTCGGATATGACCATACCTATTGCGCCATCACCCGAATCCACGAAAAAAGGCTACATCGGCATTGATTTTTGCAGTGTCCCTGTTGGACTTAAGCCAAACCTCTCATTGTATATATTTGAAAATTTCATGGAAATTTTGTAAATTCTTAAATCTCTTCTTGAAATTTATTTTATTTATTTATGCAAAATAATTCATTTTCACGAACTAAGCATAATTCACATAGTTAGTTCCTTTGTGTGTGGTGTGGTGAGTATCTATGTTTACATTGTGTTTCACAAAAATAAACATGTTTCTGAAATCTAATATAAACATTTTCACGTGAATGACACAACTCATGCGTTTTGAGGGGGGATACAATAGTTATACTCAACACTTTCCACGTTGATCTTACACACATTTGTAATTATTAAGCTTAAAATGTATTTATTTACTAAGAGTGTGCTTTATGTTTTCCTAGTTTCTATAATTGCACCTTTATGAGGGTTCTCAAATCTATCATTGGAAAATCGGCATTCTTGCAAATTATTAATTTCAGGATGTTGGTAGATTCTTTTGTTGAAGTATATGAACATTCCACATGTGAAAGAACATGCGGTGCCCCATGTTTGGTTTTGATAATTGATGACAATCTCTATGAACTAATGGTTGCCTTGAGTTATATTTGAAGGTTTTGTCCATAGGCTTTTCTTGGAGTACATGTATTGGTTTCAAGGAGAGTTTGTGTTGACCAAGGTGCTATTAAGGAATTATTCAAAGATTGGTCATATGAGAGTTGAGCTTATTGCAAGCATGTCTTGAAGAAGAAGATTGTATGACCATTCATGTTTACCTTCAAGACATCATCCAAATGAAGAGAGTTGGAAAGATTCAAGGTTGATCAAGACTAAGTCAAGAGTGAATCAAGTTGATCAACTCACAAAGCGTAGAAGATGTACCGAGAGGAATCAAGTGATCCCATGGCATGGTAAGCATTGTCCATTGTGCTTTGTGTACTAACCCATGGTCTATGTGAGAGTTCTATGTGGGGTTAGGTACGTGTTCATGGGCTTGCGTCAAGAGGAAGATATCACTCAACCCATGGAGAGGATGACATCAAGTGGTGATCGTCATCAAGATTGTTGTGTGCAAGTTCAAGTGGAGCATCACGAAGAGATCAAGTGCTTGAAGCTTGCCATCCATTGTGGTGTCAATGGACTTGTGAAGATGTGCCGAAGAGTGGCTCAACCATAGTGGAGTATGGGGGAGCAATCTTCTAGTCTCCATCGACCCAACGCAATCAAGAAAGGTGGTTCATCTTGAGGAGGACAAGCTCATCATCATCTAGCTCAAGTGGATCATGTGCAAGGCAAAGGTTTGCCCTTGATGGGTTTTCTATTTTACCGGTCTCATGGTGGTAGTTGGGACACCGGGTTATAGGATCGATAGCCGTACTATCAAGGGGGGGCTCTCAAGTGAGTAGCTTGATCGTATCGTTCGTCGAGATCTCAAACCATTGCATCCTTGCATCATGTTTCTTGGTTGTTGTTTGGTTATCTTTGTGAGTCTTAGAGCTTATGGTCATCTAGATGACAAGCTTGAGTTCATCGAAAACGGAGTTTGCATGCGTCTTTTATGATGTTTTCGGTGTTGGAGGTTTTACCGGTCTTACCCGAGGAAGGGTTCTCACCATTTTATTTTGGGCCTTTTCTAATTTGCTTCTTATTGATTTTTCTATCAAGATTGTGTTAGCCCTTGTCGCTAGCTTTCCAACAAACTTGGTTTCGTTGAATTCGGAGTCGTTTGCAGAAGTTGTGTCAGTTTTGGTATTCTGAAAAGGCTGCAGCGGTACTACCACGGACAGGAGCGGAAGTAATTTTTTACTACCGCTCTTGCGAGCGGTACTACCGCTTGGAGCAGTACTACCGCGGCTACTTCCGTGGCTACTTCCGCTCGGGACCAAAAACTCGTGTTTTCTCTTTCGTTGGGTTGTTTTGACCGTGCTAAGCGGTAGTACCGCTCCTCCAAGCGGTAGTACCGCTTGTGCATGACCTGAGCACATAACGGTTGGATTCGGGAGGTCCTATAAAAGGGGGTCTTCTTCCCCAATGAACCTTATCCTTTGAGCTCGTGTTCTTCCCCCATTGTTGACCTTCTTCGAGCTTGCTAACTCTCAATCCCTCCATGGATTCTTGCTAGTTTTTGAGGGAAAAGAGAGAGGAGATCTAGATCCACATTTCCACCAATCACTTTCTCCTCTATGTGAGGGGAACCCCTTGGATCTTGATCTTGGAGTTCTTGGTGTTCTCCTTCTTGTTCTTCCTCTCATTTTCCTCCCTAGCATTAGTTGCTTCGGTGGGATTTGAGAGAGAAGGACTTGGGCACTCCGTGTGCCCTTGCCATTGCATTTGGTGCATCGGTTTGAGTTCTTCACGTGATACGTGGAAGTTCCAAGTTGAGAAGCTTATTACTCTTGGGTGCTTGGTAACCTTGAGCTTGTTCCTCTTGGGTGCTTGGGCGCCCTAGACGGTTGGTGGTGTTCGGAGCTCAATCATTGTGATGTAAAGCTCCGGGCAAGCGTCGGGGTCTCCAATTTGGTTGTGGAGATCGCCTCGAGCAATTTGACGGGTTCCGGTGACCGCCCCCAAGGGTTGCCAAAGTGTACGGGTTCGGTGACCGCCCCCAAGGGTTGCCCTTTGTACGGGTTCGGTGACCGCCCTCAAGGGTCCCTTAGTGGAATCACGGCATCTTGCATTGTGCGAGGGCGTGAGGAGATTACGGTGGCCCTAGTGGCTTCTTGGGGAGCATTGTGCCTCCATACTGCTCCAAACGGAGATTAGCATCCGCAAGGGTGTGAACTTCGGGATACATCATCATCTCCGCGTGCCTCGGTTATCTCTTACCCGAGCCCTTTTCTTATGCACTTTACTATGTGATAGCCATAATGTTTCTTGTCATATATCTTGCTATCACCTAAGTAGTTTTTCTTGCTTAGCATAAGTTGTGGGTGCACATAGGTGAGCCTAGTTGTTGTAGGTTTTGTGCTTGACAAATTAACCGCTAGGTTTATTCCGCATTTGTTCAAGCCTTAACTGTAATTATTTTAAAGCGTCTATTCCCCCCCCCCCCCCTCTAGGCGACATCCATAATCTTTCAACATGAATGATATCGAGCGTGTTTTTTATCTATTATGGGAATTATCATGTATCATACGAAATTTTTAGTTAATAATGGTGTGCTTTTAGATCTAGTAGATGAACACAATGGCAAATTGTGGTTTGTTTTCTGTAAGAATAGACAGGGCAAACACCCTAGGACAAGGATTATCAATGAATACTCTATTTTGGAGTGATGGAGACATCAGTGTCCCTTGTAGGAAAACCCTTGTAGTGGATACTATTAATAAAACTCATACTACCATACTTGTTTTTAAGTGACCAAGAAAGAGAGCTTTTCTGATTATTTTCTTAAGTCATTAGTTGGTCATAAGAATTTCTCCTGGAACCACCTCCCTTCTAAGGGTTTTGAAGATGGTATCCTTATGGGAATTGATGAAGACATCACTAATGTTGTTTCTTGGGATGTTAGGGATTTCTCTGTCTCTTGTGTTGTTAAATACACGCTGACTGAGGTCACATTTAGGGTGATTAATATGGCTCCCCTTATAAGGAAGAAAAAGATGATTTCCCTTATGTCATTGCTTGTTCTTACATAACAGTATATCTACCTTAGTTGGACGGGATTTTAATTTGGTTAGATACCAGCTTGACAAGTATTGTTATCATTAATCTCAAATGGAGTGATATTTTTAATTCCTGGATTAATATTTGGAGTCTTTGAAAATCAAATTTTCCAGATATTTACCTTGGATAATAATCAAGTTGATCCCATTATGTCTGTTTTCTACCATAGATCGGATTTATTTTTGCAACACGGAATTAGATTTAAAAAATCCCTTGGTTTCTTGCCATGCTTTACCAAGGACTGGTAGTGATCCCTTTCAAAAAAAAAGGACTGGTAGTGATCACACTGCCATTCTGTGGGATTCAGTCTTGAACGAACCTACTAAGTCGAGTAGTTATAAGCTACTCCTATATTATGGGATGGAGGGAGTAGAAAAGTGGTGGTTGCTTAGAGAGGATTTCAAAGATCTGGTCACTAAGATCTGGAGGGAACCTACTAGGGGCCAGACTGCAATTGATATTTTGCAGTATAAGATTAGGAAGCTTAGAAGAGTTACTGAAGGTTGGGGATTTAACATAGAAGCTGATCTTAGGAAGCTTAAGAAATATCTCATTGAGGAATATGATTTTTGGATATCAAATCTAAGAACTTTGAGCTCTCTACTAATGCGCCAGCCTACTTTGAGGTGGTTTGTTGTTAAGCACACCCATGAGATTTCATCCTAATTTCTTTG
Organism: Triticum dicoccoides; assembly: GCF_002162155.2. NCBI lineage: Eukaryota > Viridiplantae > Streptophyta > Magnoliopsida > Poales > Poaceae > Triticum > Triticum dicoccoides. The sequence continues at coordinate 651,116,714 of NC_041389.1, forward strand.
ATAAAAAGTATAAAATTTGGACTGATGCTTTGCTGCACTTTTGAGGGAAAATCATGTGGTTTAAATATCCCTAAGAGTCCTCGAGTACACACAACTATTGCGTTAATGATGTGGAGAGTTGGCAATAGTAAAAAGTATGAACGATAGGCCCAAAAATTGCTTTTGGAGGCCGAGCTGCATGGAGGCCTTCATTTGCAATTTCCAAAATTCATATTTTTACATTTCATTTTTTTTGAAAAAATATAGATATACATGGAGACATAATTTACATGTGTGTAAATTTTCAAGACGAAATATGTTAAAATGAGGGTTCTGAAGAAACAAACATTGGGCTTTTCATCACATGATGCTATTCATCTTCAAAGTCCATGCATTTGTTTTTTTGTAAAGGTCGCATTTCAAGGTATTTCATCATGAATCTTCACACACATATACATCTCATACTTGTATACTTGCACTTTTTTTATATTTTCTCTAAAATCAAAAAGTTTGAAATTTGAAATTTTCAAAAAAATTGGGCTCCCAGTCACCAAAGCGCCCCACTCCACTAGGCCTTGTTTCCAAACATTGAAAGACCGTTTTTACTCACTTTTGTTATTTGCTACTTTGCTATTTTTATTTATTCAAATTACAAAACCCTATTTCTGTCATCCATAATACACATTTATTATCATCTCTTCCCCGAACTAGTGCACCTATACAACTGACAACTTTATTGGGTGTGTTGGGTACATAAGAGATCTTTTGTATTTGATTGCAAGGTTGTTTGAGAAAAACCACCTTCATCCTACATCTCCTGTGGATTGATAAAATCTTAGGTCATCCAGTTCAGAGAAATTTGATGTTGACGTCCAAAACTCTATGTCTGGGGGCCCAACATAATATACAAGAATAAAATTATATAGTAGACATCTCGCCGCTAATGAAGGGGGAGACAGTGGTGGCTGGCGACTAAGGGCATCTCCAGCGGCGTCCCCAGGAAGACCTCCCCAGGCGATTTTTTCGCGCCGGCGCCGAAAAAACGGCCCAGTCGCGCCCCCAGGAGCCCGATTTTCGCCGGCTTGGGCCGAAAACAGCGCCGACGGACCCAGCCCGAACCCGACGCGCCCGAGGGCGCCCGAGGGCGCCGGGTGAACTGTTTTGGCGCGAAAAAGCCGCAGGCCCGCAGCGTCAGCGACACGGCTCTCTTCTCGGCCCTTCGTCGTCCTCATCGCCTCGTTTTCCGCGACGAATCAATGCCAAAGCTGCCGCGCGCTGCCGCGCCGGTCAGCTTGCACCATTGATGCTTCACGGGCAGCGCAGTGAAGACCGGACGACGCGCGTCCCTCGCCCGCCACGCGTACACACGGTGGCACGCGCGCCTCGGCCTATATATGCCGCTCCCCGGTGCACTCGGCGACTCACACTCTCCCGCCGTCGTCGTTCCTCCCTCTCCTCTCCTCTCTTTCGCCGTCTCCAGTTCACACCCATGGCCGAGCGCTTTCCAGGCGACGGTGCGGCGGCGAACGGCTTCGGCCGCCGCCATCTTCATGAAGACGAGGCTCGCCTCCTTTATGAGCCGAGTACCCGGTCCCGCCGGACATGCGGGTGCCCGGGGCATGGAGGATCAGCGCGGGCGGCGTGCCGGTGCCCCCGGTACCCACCGGCGCGGCGCGGCGTGCGGAGATCGCACGCATCCGCTCGAACCTGCCGCGCGCGGCGAGGGAGGGGCCACGGTACGTCCCCGACAGCCCGCTCTAGGACCCTTACTTCCGCCGCCGTCACGCCCAGCAGCTCGAGGCCACCAACGGTGTCGTGCCCTCCGGCAGGCTCAACGCCACCGGCCGGCGTCGGTGGTGGGGCGTGCCCGGGCGCACGTTGGAGGCCGTCCTCGAGTACATCGAGGGCGGCAACACGCCGCGCCTCGAGTACCCCGCTCCCCCTTCTTTCTCACGCCGCCGGGGAAGCTCCTGGACCCCGAGGCGCATGGAGACCGGGGGGTCCTCCTCCTCGTCCGGCGGCTCGCCCTGCCTCCGCCCCGTCAAGCCGGAGCCCCAGGGCACGCCGGTTAGGGCGCGCACCCGGAGCTCCGGAGTCCGCATCGGCGCCAACGCCTCTCCACCCACCGGCCGCTTCGTCCTCGTCGAGCCCAAGCCGGAGCCCGGCTTCCTCGCGGAGTACAAGGAGATAGCCCGGCGCTTCTCCGACGAGGACGCCATGCGGTGGGCGCGGGACGACTACCTCCGCGACGAGATGGTCCGGCAGCGCCGGGCCCTGGAGGAGATCGCCGCCCGCAAGCGAGAAAATGCCTCGAGCCGAGGTCCGAGTACCAAGCCCTGGTAAGGTTCTTCGCTTTGCATCGAATTAAACCACATGCTCCACCGCTTGTGCGGGCCCCCGTCAATTCCTTTGAGTTTCATTCTTGCGAACGTACTCCCCAGGCGGGATACTTAACGCGTTAGCTACAGCACTGCACGGGTCGAGTCGCACAGCACCTAGTATCCATCGTTTACGGCTAGGACTACTGGGGTCTCTAATCCCATTTGCTCCCCTAGCTTTCGTCTCTCAGTGTCAGTGTCGGCCCAGCAGGGCGCGAGGACGAGCACGGCGTCGTGGTCCTCGATAGCGACGACGACGACGACGACGACGACGCCCCCGGACCGTCCAACCCGCCGCGCCAACTGGGGGAGGGATGCAGCAGGGACGGCGGAGGCGTAGGCGGGGCCGGCGACGACGACGACGATGACGACGACGGCGGTGACTACACGCGGTTCTACAGCCTCCTCGGCATGTAGAACCGCGTGGGCGGGTGGCGAGGCGGGCGGCGAGGGAGACGGCGGGGTAGCCCGCGGTAGTTTTTTCTTTTTTTGTAAAATATATTTAAGTTTGAATGAACTCGCCGATGTTTGCGTTAAATTTGAGTCGTTTTTGCGCCGTATTTGACTTTTTTGATTAACCGTGGGCGCCGCGACTGGGGGACATCACGCCCCCAATGCGCGGTTTAGCGCCGGTGCACCCCAGGGAGCGATTTTTTGCCCCTCCTAGAGGCCAACGGCTGGAGATGCCCTAAAGGCCAACAGTAACCACTGTGTGAATGAGGACGGAGGCGAATCCTGTTGCAGAGCCAGTCATGGCGAGCAAGATCCGTCTGCCGAGCGCGAGATATGGCCATGAATGCCAGCCAAAAAGGACATGGGCGTTCACGCCAACGATCGGGGATCTAAATTTGATCGTCCATGGACGCCATGTGCTCTCCACCGCAAAGTAGCCGGTGCCCGGTAAGGTGGTCAGCGGCGCCAACAAGGAGACATCGGGCAGAGAGAAACAGGATTGGGGCAGAAGGTGGGATTTGGGCTCCTGCTTCAGTGAGTGAAAATAGATGGTTGGAAGGGGACGCTCATGTCAAGCCTTGTGTTCGGAATTTAGACTTATAATTTTTTTGTGAAATGCTACATAAATATAGCATGAGTGTGTCTCTCAGTTTTTGGAAAGTTATCAGTTGAAATATTGAACTATAAATCTAGTGCACTAGTACTACCTCCGTCTGGGTTTACTATTCCCCTCGTATTTTTGACATATTTTGACCCTAATTTTAACTAATAAAATATAATGTATACATAGGCAAAGTGATATTATCAGAAATTACATTTAAATATGTATCTAATAATATAATTTTTAGTGACATGCTTTAATATTCTGCTAGTTAAATATGTCTAGTCAAATTCGATCCAAAATACCATGGGCTAATAAACGCGGGGAGGTAATACACATGAATGTGCTTAGCCTAGTGTGCGAAGCCCCGAGCTTCTGGAGTTTGGATCGAGCATCTCTAGCAGACCCCGCATAAATGGTTAAACCTGTAAATTTTTTGTGTTTTACAGTTTTGGGTGAAAAAAGTGTCCAGAACAGAAACCGTAAGAGTAGTCCAACCCGTAAAATTTTTAAGGGCCACCGCAAATACACGCCCGAGACCCTTATCTTTGGAGGTTGGAGGGCTGAATATAGAGGGCCCCGTATATCGGCCAAACCTCGTCGGAGCAAACACGCCGCCGCGCAGTTTGCCGGAATCTACTCTAAACTCGTCGGAATTCATCATCGCACACGCCGCAATCGATCACCGCCGGTTCGAATTGGACGAGCTCGACATCGTCGTGGCCTCCCATGACCTCAGCCTGGCCGGCGGAATCCTCCCGACGCGGCAGGCAAAGGGGCACGGCTCGCCTGGCAATAGAGCAAGGCGCGGACGACGGAGGCGATGGGGTGTGGCCGGCAAGGCTGGACACGGACGACGGAGGCAACGGGGCGTGGCCAGCGAGGCTGGGCCCGACCGGCGGGGTGATGGGGCGCGACCGGTGGGCGATGGGGCGCGGCCGACGGGCGACGGGGCATGGTCTGCGGGCTATGGGGCGCGGCCGACAGGGTTGGGCGTGGCCGGTGTGGCCAGCACGGCCGGCTGGAGGAAGGGGCGGCAACGGCCGGACTGGAGGAAGGAGTTGTTTATTCCAGTTCTACAGTTTGCTTTACCATATCTGTTCGGCCGCACTAGTTTTCGACCCGCAAACGCGATCTTCGTGAAACTGCAAACGTGTTTTGTGGGTCAAATTTTTGCGGGGTCTGCTAGAGTTGCTGTGAGAGGGACGGCGTGCGTCCGCCGGATTATCCGTGCATCTTCGTCTCATCTCTCTCGTGAAAACTGCGGTGCATGATGTAGTATGACAGCGTACGTACACGGTACACCGATGTTGTTTTGGGAAAATGGGCAATGCAAAGGGGACTTAGGCCGAGCTCAACCCAGCCTTTTGACCGCTCTCTGCTCTTGACCAGTGGATAAAACGCAGAAGCTACTACGAAAACGTGGTGCGCTCACCAATCTTCCTTGGGAAATTGGAATGCCAAGGGGACTGAGACCCAGCTCAGCCCAGCCTTTTGACCGCTCTATGCTATTGACCAATCACCAATGGGTAGTACGCAGCAGCTACGTGTAGACGTGGTGTGCTCGCCCGAGTCGCCCCTGCGTTTCCTGGATTCCCGTACATGCATGACGGCATGATGCAACCAACTACGAGTAGTATCCATCACGAGAGAGATAGAGAGAGATGAACGTACCAGTGCCACCTTTCGAGAATTCCAAAGTTTTCGTAGTCGCGCAAGTCCGAGCTAGGCGCACACAGTTTGTGCCAGCATAGCATGCATGAGTCTTCATTCAAAAAAATAAAAATAAAAGCTGTGTGCTGTGTTGCATGAAACGAGAAAGGGAAGGCACGGCTGCATGAACTCTTCCGCCGTGCCAGGCAGAGTAGCGATTGGGTGGTACGACAGTATACAGTATGTATGCTCCAGTAGAGAGATGGCACGACCAGTCACACATTTTGTTGTTTTGCCAAAGCACACACATTCATGCATATATGTTCGAAACAAACAAAGCACTAAGCGAAATCTTGGGTTAATCTAGAAGATGTCTGTCTAGGACACATCTTCTAAGTTGATGTTCATTCTGTTTGTGGTGTTTTTTCTTTGTCCTAGTTTTTTTTATTTCTTGTTGTTGCATTACATATTTGTGGGAGCTTAGTTTTGACATCCTTAAAAAACATTTAGATGTGAATTAGACAAACCGAATCTAAAACGCTAGGAGCTAACTAGTTGGCATATATGGCACGCCGAGCCTTTCATATCTTTTGACATGCAACACGCGCAACGCAACGCAACTAGTACCCGGCCCGCATTTGAGCATCTTTGCGCTATGTATGCATGGATTAGCCTCGGGCAACCTCAAGATGATGCACCATCAAGCGCGCTCTCTTCCCCTCCCTCTCTCCTGCAGCTGCTCCTCTCGGGTAGCACGAGAAAGCACGCCAGGTAAAGCTAGCGTTGCAGCTGGGTACCGTACCACAGTGCTGTGTCACGTACATACGTACAGTCGTATGACAAAAACGGCAACTGCGATGTATTTGTCGGGGTCAGTCGCATACTACTAGTACCTTGGATGAGCAGGGCAGAGATCCGGAGAATGCATGCATGATCAGTATTTTTTGTATGCTGTGGCACGGCAGCTTGACTGCTACCTCCTGCGATGAAAGGAGCGTACAACCTGTGAAGCATGCATGCATGCATTGGAATTCTCACATCGTCCAGCCTTTTGTTTTGACCACTATTCAAACGCCTCCCTCCCTCGCCGGTCTGCTTTGTCGTCTCTCTCTCTCCCACGGCCAGCATGGCTGCCCAGGGCAGAGGGCACAGCCAACAGCGCCTCTATATAAACAGCCCTCGCCCTCTCTCTTCCAGCCCAGCTCCACCGGCAGCCTCAGTCCTACTCCCCGCTCCCCACCCTTGGACGCAGCAGCAGCAGCTCCACCCATGGCGATGTTCAAGAAGGTGGCCAAGCACCAGCTGCAGCTGCTCTTCATCGTCTTCATCCTCGGCAGCTCCGAGCGCGTGCACCGCGCCGACGAGGCCAACCCCTGCGGGAGGGGCGTCCACGCGCGCGCCGTCCTCGCGCACCGCCTCCTCGCCCTCGCCGCCCTCCCCGCCGCCGCGCTGCTCCTCTCGGTACGGATGGCGGTCGGCCGCGCCGAGGCCGCCGCCCTCGGCACGGGCGCCAAAGCCGAAGGCCTCGCGTCCGTCCGGGGCCTGTGGCGCAGGGCGGCGCTGCGCGCGCAGCTCCTCCTCGCCGTCGCCCTCTGCGCCGCCTCCTTCCTCTTCGCCGGCGCCGCCTTCCACTACAGCCTCCGGTACAAGTCCGGCTGCGCCGCGGACCTGGCGCCGTGGATCCTCGTCCCCCTGCAGGCGCTGGTCCTGGTGGGCATGGTTTCTCTGCACTGCAAGTATGCGTGGGTGGCCGTGTCCAGCAACTAGATGATCCATCTGTCTAGCCAACCAGCCGGCGTAGCTCGTCGTCGTCGTCGTCGATCGTGTTCGTGTTGGGTGAAGTGGGTGTGTGTGTGCGTTGTATCCGAATTGGCGTGTCTGGACGTCTGAAGGTCCATGATGTAACTTAGGGAGTGCGTGCGTGTGAACTGTGAAGAAGGAGCACTGTATGTGCCGACGGCTGTTTGGATTCGGGATCTCGATGGTTTACTCGTCATGATCTATTCTATGGTGTTCTCTTCTCGTTTCCCAATTGCTGTACTCTCGATCTTGCTGTATTTACATAGTACGTGCTCGTCCTGTGTGCAAGTTTTACCGGTGGAGATGTGGATGTTCAATTCAAACTATGGTGCACTCCAAACCAACCAAATCAAATTAAGTTTTCTTCTTACTGATTTTCACAGTTTCGGGCGGATTTTGGGTCCGCATGCATGCAGCTTCACTCTTGGTTTTCTCTTGTGACGTACAAATGTGTTCCTTGAGGTTCAGGGCAGTACGCGAGGGCTGCTATCTCATGTGCATGAAAGCGAGGAATGCTATCTCATTGACTCATTTAGTACATTAATCTGGGCTGTCCATCATTGATGCAACGGCCATGTTACAACGTGACGTGTCACTGGATCCCTGTCCATCGCCTCGTAATGGTCGTGTGGGTCCTGGTGCCACATTGAAATGTGCTTCAGCTTTGATGCGATCCTGCCGTCCCACTGCGTGTTCTCCAACCAATCCCAATGGAAGCTATAGGGACGGAGGTAAAAAAAATGGTTGGGACGAACGGGCAGAGAATGAAGAGCAGGTCGGGCCAAGCTTTGCTACATCTACTCCCTCCGTCTCAGTTTACAATTTTATCACCCTAATATAAACTACTCCCTCCGTTCCTTGATATAAGGTGTATAGATTTTTGAGAAAAATCCCTAAATATAAGGTATATTGCGTTGCACCACTTATTTGGATAATTTTTTGGGGGGATTTGATTACATTTCCTTATATCACGCAACCTCCTCTATTTTCCCATGTCAATTAGTCAGGTGTAATCTCACCCAAAACTTGTGAATTTTTTCCTCCACATGCGTTCTTTAATTTCCGTGCCAAAAACTATACACCCTATATTTAGGAATGGAGGGAGTATATTATAACACAAAAGTTATACCTTTTGAAAATAGAACATCTGAAGTTTATATTGATATATTTTTTATAATATATGACTTGTATCAGGTTGGTCAAATTGACGATCTAGGGATACGCGCACGCCCTGTAAACCGAGAGAGAGGGAGTACGTAAATATTAGTATAATAACTCTTACGTACGAGGTGATCTGTCGTGATTTGGTTGGAAAAACAGAAAACCCAGGCCACCTGGCGCCCATCCCCCTCCAGTTAGGGGGGGCATTGATTGGGAGAGAAGAGGGTTATTTAACCTAATTAGAAAATGACAAGTCAGCTCATCCCTAAAGGTCCGTTGGTTTTTTATCCGTGTGTCTAGCATTTTTGAAGCAAGAGAGAGTGCACTGTACCGTTGGAATCAGAGGCAGAGCATGGCTTGGACGGTTGTGGTTGGGCGCGCAGGTGCAGGCCATGCTTGATCCCCAGCCAGCCACGTCCTTTTCCTCCCTGAGGCCGAGGAGGCCGTCGTCGGTGAAGGAGACGGCCTTCTTGGCCCGGAGGGTGTACCTGAAGATGTTGCCCCTCTCCAGCTGGACCCCCGCCCCGACGTTGGCCGACAACTTGTTCGTTCATGGAGGAGAGCAGAGGAGAGACGAATCAATCAATGAAATCAGTGGTTGGATTGGTTGGAAGAGAAGGAGAGGAAAGGAATGCAGAGCGGGGGAGAGTACCTGTGGGAAGAAGTGCCTTGCGAGGAGGGCGAGGAGGCTGGGCTTCCGGGTGGCGGTGTCGATCTCCGCGTGAGCCTGATTCATTGATTTGATTGATTGTTGGGGCAGGAGTCAGGTCATCGGAGGAGGAGGAGGAGGATTAGGTAAAAAAAGAAAGAAAGAAAGAAAGAAAGAAGAGGGCGTTGGACCTGGAGGAGCGTGTTGTATGCGAGGGGCAACTTTTGCTTGGCGTGGATGCGGATGCCCAGCTGCTGCCTGGAGGTGTTGTCGTCGCCGTGCAGCCGTAGGGAGGTCTCCATCCGACGGCTTCCACCAATGTCGTTCTTTCATGAAACTTGGCAAGCACTTAGAACATTCGACGTTCTTCGCTACCATATTTTTTGAATTTTTTTGATTTTTTTAGAGTTTACTATTCATGGTGGTATCAAAAGAGCTAAAACTTGGATGTGCACTTTCCAGCACTTTTTTCATGAATGCAAATGACACTGACATATAGGTGATGTTTTTCTGAACATTTTCGTATCTTATTTGCATTTTTATGATTTATTATGAATTAGTTATGAAGTTTTCAAACTGACGGTGAAACGGTCAAAGGGCAAAAGCATAAGAGGAGCAAAGTGACTTGGACATAACCGGCGACTTTTGGAAATTAGGGGTAAAACAGACGAGTGGGACACAACTAGGGGTATAAATCTAGTTATCCCAATTTCAGGTGGATGGGCACGTTCCCCTCCCTAACCCCTAAAGATCGCGTACCCAAATGATCGCACATACGTTAATTTCTTTACCAATTTGCTTGATAATCCTGAACTTAGGGCATCTCCAACGCCGATCCTCAATTCACTCATAACCGTCCGGACCGCACGGTCCAGACGTGTTTTGCCATCCAATGTGGGTCTGTATCGGTCCATCGATCGGTCCGAACGCACTTTTCCCTTAAATTGGAAGCAAAGTAAGAAGGGGGGGCTTTGCGTGAGTCTGGACCGCCGCCATGTAGGACTCTGACACCCCCACCCCACACAAATCCCCTCCTGGTTCCATTCCTTTCCACTCCGCCCCTGCACCCCCTTACTTTGCATCCGCGCCCTTCTCCGTCGACGCCTCTGTTGTACCTCTCCGGCCATCACCCAGGTATTGCCGGACATCATCATCCACAACCCACGCGCCCGCTCGCATTGTACTATGGCGACGTCCACCCAGGATCCGTCCGCAGCCAGGTACCGCCCGCCCCCTTGTTGACGACGTCCATAGACGACACCACGCCCGACTGGTGTTCGGTCAAATGCCATTGAGCTTATTTTCTAACTTCATGTTGTTTTTTTAGAGTTTGAAGGATGGCGGCGTACTTAGAGCATGGAGGATGAGTTGTTGTGCGATGTGTGGTTGGCCATATCCGCGAACTTCGTAGGCATGAGCGCAAGGGGCGGGGTCTTGCAGCGCGTGAATGGTTCTTTTCATGCACGAAAGCACATTGCGACCTACGACATGCACATCATCCATGAACACAATGTGAAGTCGTTAGCATATCGATTATACACAATCCAGAACTCCGTCGTCAAGTTTTGTAGAGCGGTTCATCGGCAGGAGGCAATGTGGCCATTTTGTGCGCCAAGCATTGTGATCGTAAATTTTTCTTCTTCTTGCTCAACTGGTTGATTCATTCATTCATTTGCTCAATGGTGCTCTACACGTCGTGTAGCCTATATGCGTTGTCGTGATGTATCAAAGGGAAGAGGGCAGGTCATTCACACACATACTTTGTTAGATGAAGCTCAAGAGGCAGTATGTGTGGGACAAGCGATTCATTCATGAAAAACTTGGAACATCCAGTTAATTTCAATGAATTTGAATTATTGTTATACTACACTTATTTTCAAGCTATGTATGAATGATTTGTGCTATTTTCTATCCGAACTTTGAAGAAAATCAGCCATTTTTGCATGAATTTTATCTGGTCTATTCAAAGTTGGCTTGAAATGCATATGGATAGTGTTGGATGGCCGACTCCCCGTCTGTATCCACAAACTGGTTGTTGTCCATGGACAGCTGCAATGTCCGCCCTAACCCTAAGGGCATTCATCCCTCCTTTCACGAACCAAACACCTATGCACGAAGGACAAACATGAGCTCTAGTTGCGGCACAAGAACAAAAACATTTATGCATGAAAGACAAACATGGGCTCTGCTGCAACACAAGATATGCTTTGACCGATTGAAAGGATCGAGAAGAGGTGTCTAGAGGGGGGTGAATAGACTCTCAACCAAGAAAAGTAGCAATTTTTAAGTTCTTCAAGTTAAGGTGGAGTTTAAGCACAAGTTTAAACATTCACAATACATATCAAGCAAGCATGACAAGAGTATATGAGCAGCGGAAAGTAAAGCATGCAAATTGCAAGAATGTAAAGGGATGGGATTAGAGAGTGCAAACGCAATTGGATACACGAAGATTTTTTATCCGCAGTTCCGATAGGTGGTGCTATCATACATCCACGTTGATGGAGACTTCAACCCACGAAGGGTAACGGCTCCGCGAGTCCACGGAGGGCTCCACCCACGAAGGGTCCACGAAGAAGCAACCTTGTCTACTCCACCATGGCCATCGCCCATGAAGTACTTGCCTCACTAGGGTAGATCTTCACGAAGTAGGCGATCTCCTTGCCCATACAAACTCCTTGGTTCAACTCCACAATCTTGATGGAGGCTCCCAAGTGACACCTAACCAATCTAGGAGACACCACTCTCCAAAAGGTAATAGATGGTGTGTTGATGATGAACTCCTTGCTCTTGTGCTTCAAATGATAGTCTCCCCAACACTCAACTCTCTCTCTCATAGGATTGGATTTGGTGGAAAGAGGTTTTGAGTTGGAAAGCAACTTGGGGAAGGCTAGAGATCAAGATTTATGTGGTTGGAATGGAATATCTTGACCTCAACACATGGGTAGGTGGTTCTCTCTTAGAAAATGAATGCTGGAAGTGTAGGCACGTTCTGATGGCTTTCTCCATGAATGAAGAGAGGGTGGAGGGGTATATATAGCCTCCACACAAAATCTAACCATTACACACAATTTATCCAAACTTGGTGAGACCGAATTAGAAAACTCGGTCAGACCGATTTAGTTCATAATATGACCGTTAGGAATTTTGATGGGACCGATAGGATCAACTCGGTAGGACCGATGTGTTAGGGTTAGGGTAAAACCTCATCTCGATTTGACCAATTACACAAACTCGGTGAGATCGATTTTGGTAATAAGCGAAACAGAGAGTTGGTCAGGCAAACTCGGTGGGACCGATTGCATATCTCGGTGAGACCAAAATTATTGCAATAGGCAACAGAGAGTTTGCAAGCCCATCTCGGTGAGACCGAGATCCCATCGGTGAGACCGAATTGATTAGGGTTTGTAGCAGTGGCTATGTCAAGTGAACTCAGTGGCGCCGGATGGATCAAATTGGTTGGGCTGAGTTTGACTTTTGTTTTGGGATATATGTGGATATGAGAAAGTGGTTGAGGGCTTTTGAGCATATCACTGAGCACTTTGAGCAAGCAAGCCATTAAGCAACACCTCATCCCCTTTTAATAGTATTGGCTTTTCCTTTGGACTCAATGTGATCTTGGATCATTAAAAGTAAAATGTAGAGTTTGGAGCTTTAGAGCTTGAGCCAATCCTTTGTCCTTAGCATCTTGAAGGGGTTCCACATCCTCTTGTCCATGCCAATCCACTGTTGGACTTATTTGAAATATACTAGATAAAATTATTAGTCCAACAAGAGATATGTTGACATTAATTACCAAAATCACCCAGGGAGCACTTGTGCTTTCAATCTCCCCCTTTTTGGCAATTGATGACAACATACATCAAAGCTTTAGATAAAGATATGGAGAAAGGCAGGTAAAGCTTTAGGAGGACATGTAAATAAGAGCATGTGAGTGCATAATCATGACAGAGCAAGCAATGAGTTACATGTATCTTGGCTATATGCATCAAAGCAAATGGTGTGAATATAGGAAATGTACCTTCATGCTCATGAGTCCTTCTTGCAAACAATATGTACATCCGCAAGAGATCCTCATGCACATGAGTGTGATGCATATACTTACCTTATGGTCTTGAGCTAGCTTTGGAAGAGATGAACCTGAGTAAACAAGGTTAGACAACACAGAAACATCTACTAAACAGAGCAAGAGCAGCAAACCACAAGAGTACCAAGATTGGGATGACATGTAGAGAGCGAGTACTAGGTACTCTATTTGAGTGTAGTCATGTCCTCAAAGGTAAAGATATGCAATGAATTTGAAGATTTCCTTCCCTTAGATGTCTTGCTCCCCCTGAATCTTATATGGGCACTAGTAGAAAACAGGGCATACGTTCGGGCCACATAAGCCCATTAGTCCCGATTCAGTCACGAATCGGGACCCATGGGGGCATTGGTCCCGGTTCATGAGGCCAGGGGGCCTGCCGGGCCTCGTGGGGGCATTGGTCCCGGTTGGTGGGACGAACCGAGACCAATGGGCCTCGCTCCTGGCCCACCACCATTGGTCCCGGTTGGTGGCTTAAACCGGGACCAAAGGTTGCCCTTTATCCTGGTTCCAGCCACGAACCAGGACCAATGAGATGCCCATATATACCCCTCGCCCCCGAGCAGAGCAGTGGAGTGCTCTGTTTTTTCTGTCCGCTGAGGGGAGGGTTTTGTGGTGCTCTAACTCACCTCCTATGCACATGAGGTGTTCAATGGAGTGCCCGAGCCACACTACTTATGCTTTCACCTCTCCAAACTCGACCTCCAAGCTCCATTTTCCTCAATATTTGTCTAGGTTTAGCAGTCCGTCACGTTCCATCCCCGTCTTCACTGCCGTCGATCGCCCGCGCCGATCTCGTCACCGGCACCACCGTACGTGGTGAGCCTCTTGTTCTTATCTTCTTTCTGAAAGGAAAAAATTCTTAATTGTACGTTTAGATCCCTGTTCAAGAATTCATCCGATTAACCAGTTAACTTGCCGATTAATCCCTACTCGTAGGGTCACCGAGTAGCCTATAAACCGATAAATCGTCCGATTAATTGATTAAATGGTCGATTAACTTGCCGATTAGCCGATTAATCCCCTACTCACTAGCCAACCGAGCAGCTACCAGTTAATGATTTCCTCAACAATGGTTTAGATAGATACTTGTATAGTTTTCTTACTTTTATTATGGCTTCTTATTATTTAGTGCGATGGTTTTGGTATCCGCTCCCATCGGCCCTCGTCCTTTCTATGATTTGGATGTGGTATATATTATCTTTATAACTATTAGGTTCATTTATTGTTTATGACAATTATGCCGACCAACGTGACATAGATTTTATTTATCTAGGAGGTATGTGAACCGGAAATTCCAACCGACCCTATTCTCGAGAGGTTAAATTTAGTTGAAGAAGAAAACAATTTCTTGAAGGAAAAAATAAAAAAAATGAGGAGGAGAAGATGATATTGGAGTTTCATGTTGCGGATGTTGTCGATGATCACAAGATCAAGATGGATGCAATGCACTTGAAGATTAGAAATATTAGAAAATATGCCATGCATACCGAGGCTTGGTATCATTATGCCGTTGGATCAAGGGCCATTTGCATTTCTACCCCTAACTCGAACCACCTACTCAGATTTGCCCCTAATTTAAAAGCATGCTCAAATTTGCCCCTTTGTCGTTAAGTCACTACTCAGAAATGCCCTTCTGTCCAGTCAAAGGCCTTTCACCGTCAGAGGCCCATGTGTATTGTAGCAGAAGGAAAGTGCTACAGTATTGGACGGAAAGTGCTACAGTATTGTACGGAAGGGCATTTCTGAGTAGTGACTTAACGGCGGAGGGGCAAATTTGAGCATGCTTCAAAATTAGGGGCAAATCTGAGTAGTGTGTTCGAGTTAGGGGCACAGATGTAAATGTCCCTTGGATCAATTGTTACCTTGGTTGCGATTATGATCGCATTTGTTTTCGCATTGAAATGTTTTACATAGTTTCAATGTATCGTTTAATTAATTAGATGCTCTAGAGAGCTATATATGTTGTTCAACGAGAACTATGTATGTACTTTGGTTTTAATGTGATGATGAACTTATATTAATTTGGTCACTTAATTATCTATTCATGATGTTCTGTAATGGTTTTTGACACACTTAATTATATATAATGCACACAGATGAACCAGCAATGGATGTACGGTGACAGACACACCTTCGAGTACATTAAGGGCGTGCATGATTTTCTTGAAGTGGCTGAGGCAAACAAGCAGAATGGTTTTATGTGTTGTCCATGCCCTATCTGTGAGAATATGAAGTCTTACTCTAACCGGAAAACCCTTCACATCCACCTGCTTGAGAAGGGTTTCATGCCACACTATAATGTTTGGACCAAGCACGGAGAAATAGGGGTTATGATGGAAGACACCAAAGTAGAAGAGGATGATGACAACTATGTGCCCCCTGAATACGGTGATGCTGCAACGGGGGAAGCTGTTGAAGATCAAGAGGAACTAGACGATGTGCCCAATGATGATCTCCACCGGGTCATTATTGATGCAAGGAGTTAGTGCGAAAGTGTAGCAACTAGACCTCAAATAGTCTGATCTCTGTGCATTAGTGTCATCCCTGGATCGGTAATCTCACACGCACAGTACTTGAGGATTTATAACAGAGTAGCAAGCACACACTTATTACATCGGATGTCTCCAAAGAGAACTTATTACAATAATATGGCTTAAGGCCATCTAAAACGATAACAGCGGAAGGCTTGGAAGATAAAGTGAGTCCATCAACTCCAATGACATAGCTGAGTGTAACACAACGACCTATGGCACGTTACTCATCATCCGAAAAGTCTCCAACATGAACGTTGCACCCCGAAATGGGTCAGCACATGGAATATGCTGGCAATGTAACACAAGAGAGTAATGAACAGAATAAATGCTACCACTACATGCATATATGGCTGGTGGAAAGCTCTATGGTTACAGTTTTGCATAAAGCCAATTTTTTCCCTACAATAAAGGAATAAATTTTATTTAACTATCATGGTGGTTGTTAAACATTGAGAAGGTTCCTCCAACTCAATCCCAATTAAGCATCATTATTAAACCCAATCAAATTATATTAAGAGTGATGAGATCAACATGATAATCGAAGAACTAGATACTCAAAACGTCCATAACCGGGGACACGGCTAACCATGATTAGTTTGTACACTCTGCAGAGGTTTGCACAATTTTCCACGCAAGACTCGAATACATCCATGGTCGGAGAATCGAGAAACAGTCTTTCTGGAACAATAACTCTTTACTCTGGGTGGACAGTTACACCTACTTTCCCCTACATCTGCTAGCCCACCACTGAAAGATGTCTTTCAACTTACTCACCTATTCTAGAGCCCATAATAGCTTGTGGCTGCACACAAAAGTTTCTAGCATGAATAATCTTATGATCTTTTTGAGCCTGGGTGGCGGACCGTAGGATGATCACACGGGTACTCCGGGATATCCTAGGACAACACTGGATTCTCCAGGTGCCCTGACAACCACTGGGTACTCCAGGGTGCCTTCAAGCAATCCACCCAGATGTGTTTTAAAGTAGCCACCTTAACTTAACCATTAAGTAACAACACTCACATCTGTCATGAATCACTCCACCAAACCACGTCTACGAGCAAAGCATAGCATTATAAGCAACGTAAAAGTAACTCCCAGAGGTTTGATAATAAACAAGTCAATAGGTACTACCTCATCTACTTCCCGAACCCCACATGTTAATTAGTCCTAACCATGCAACTATTTGAGGATTGATCTAATGCAATAAAACTGGGTAGTAAAGAGGTATGATCAAAGTGTTACTTGCTTTGCGGATGATCCGTGAAACCTAGAGACTCGTAGTAGCATGCTTCGCACTCCGGGTACTCTATCGCAAACAAACAAGCATACAATAAGCACTCAACTAGAAACACGGGTAAAACTCAAATAAGAGATCTAATAAGAAAGTTCAACTTCAAAACTCCGGTTTGCAAAAAGAATCAAATCAAACGAAGCAACGAAACTCAAACTGCGAAAAAATCAAGACCGGTTTACTAATCTGGACTTAAGTCAACTTTTACATTAGCAAAATCTTGTTCAAGTTCATTAAACAGAAAGAGGGCTTCGAGACGAAGAGCTGGGCGCTTGAATCGCCTAATTCCGATAAACGAGCGAAAAGATAAACTAAAACGAAAATCAGGGAGGAGATCGCGATCGAAAATAATCGTGGAAAAACCCTGGAAAAAGAAAAACTGATGAACAGACTAACGAACGAACGTTCGCTGTCTGCGGCTAACGGGTGAACTCCGTTCGTTAAATAGAACGTAAGGACAAACATCCACTAATTAGGTAAACCGAGAAAAACCGAACCGATCTAATCTAAAAAACCTAGGTTTCTAAAAAAACGAGCGGTTTATAAAAACCGAATCGGTGGCAGCGACGGTTGCTACCTCCGGCGAGGCTTCGGTGAGGCGGGGCGGCTCCGGTGGGGTCTGCTGCGGCGGCGGGGCTCCGGCGGCGAGGTGGCGGTGGGGCGACGGCGAGGCGCGGTGGCGGGCACAACGGCGTGGCTCCGGGGCGGCGGCGGTGGCGTTGGGTGGCAGGATGGTGGTGAGAAGCGGCGGGATGGGGTATTTAAGGAGGGGAGGGAGGATCCGGCGACTTGGGGAAGGGGTCGAGGAGGAGGAGTCCTCCTCGGACTCGGCGGTGGGGGCGTGCTCCGGTCGGACTCCCGGTCAGAGTCGGTCGGGCGAGGCGGGGCGCTGGCGAGGCCGGCCCGGCTCGGCTGGGC
The DNA here is from genome assembly GCF_002162155.2 of Triticum dicoccoides. Lineage (NCBI taxonomy): Eukaryota > Viridiplantae > Streptophyta > Magnoliopsida > Poales > Poaceae > Triticum > Triticum dicoccoides. Next base: position 651,134,218 of record NC_041389.1, read on the forward strand.
CGCTGGCCCAGTTGGGCGCGCGAACAGTTTTTTAAAATAAGATTCCACCGAAAACAAATCCTAGAAAATTAAATAAAAATCTAAAAATGCCAAAACAAATTTTCGCCGTCTAAATAAAATATTTAGAACAAGATGAACATTTTCTTGGCCTAAAAATGCAATTTTTGAAAACATGCAATTTTTCTAATTCAAATAAAATAGCAACAAAACTCCGAATAAAATTCTTATTTGATTTTAATATTTAACCTCCAATATTTCTTTAATTTGGGGAAGCCATTTTATCCCCTCTCTTTTATTTTTATAATAGAAATATTCAAAGAGAAAAAATTAAAATCAAATGATCCTCTTTTCAAAATTTGAGAAAACTCAAACATGAAACAAACAAAATCCCCAACTCTCTTCGTGGGTCCTTGAGTTGCGTAGAATTTCTAGGATCTACCAAAAATGCAATAAAATATGATATGCAATGATGATCTAATGTATAACATTCCAAATTGGAAATTTGGGATGTTACAAACCTACCCCCCTTAAGATGAATCTCACCCTCGAGATTCGGGTTGGCTAGCAAATAGGTGAGGGTGGTCCTTCCGTAGATCTTCCTCTCGTTCCCAGGTGGCTTCATCCTCGTATGGTGGCTCAACTGAACTTTGCAGAATTTGATAACCTTACTGCGTGTGACTCGGCTGGTAAACTCGAGGATCTTCACTGGTTTCTCCTCGTAGGTCAAATCGCTATCGAACTGAATCGCTTCTAGTGACACTGTATCTCTCAGAGGGATATCAGCCATCTCTGCGTGGAACTTCTTTAATTGAGAAACGTGGAACACATCGTGAACTCCTGACAATCCTTCGGGCAATTCCAATTTGTAAGCAACTTCTCCCATACGTTCCAAAACTTTGTATGGTCCCACAAAATGTGGTGCTAACTTTCCCTTAAGTCCAAATCTCTTAATTCCTCGAAGTGGGGATACACGAAGATACACTCGGTCTCCGACTTCATAAACTGTTTCCTTGCGTTTAGAATCCGCATAGCTCTTCTGCCTGGATTGGGATACCTTGAGTCTATCGTGAATAAACTTAACCTTCTCTTCAGACTCTTTAATCAAATCTGGTCCAAACAACTGACGGTCTCCAACTTCATCCCACAACAATGGTGTCCTGCACCTCCTTCCGTACAAAGCTTCAAAAGGGGCCGTCTTTGAACTGGCTTGATAGCTGTTGTTGTAAGAGAACTCTGCATATGGCAAATTGTCGTCCCAACTAGATCCATAATCTAGCGCACAAGCTCTCAACATGTCTTCCAGAATCTGACTGACTCTCTCGGTCTGTCCATCTGTCTGTGGATGAAAGGATGTACCGAACTCTAGCCTGGTACCCAAAGTTTCATGCAACTGATTCCAGAACTATGAGGTAAACTAGGTTCCTCTATCTGATACAATGGTCCTCGGAACTCCATGCAGACATACGATCCTGGTCATGTATATCTTTGCTAACTTAGCACTGGTATAAGTGGTCTTCACTGGGATGAAATGAGCTACCTTCGTCAAACAATCGACTAGAACCCATATCGAGTCATAGCCTGAACGAGTCCTGGGTAATCCCGTGATAAAGTCCATGCCTAGCTTATCCCACTTCCATTCGGGTATCGGCAATGGCTCTAGCAATCTCGCTGGCTTCTGATGCTCTGCCTTCACTCTCTGACATACATCACAAACTGCTACATACTCTGCAATATCCTTCTTCATTCCGGTCCACCAGAAACTATCCTTTAAATCCAGATACATCTACGTGTTTCCTGGGTGAATCAAATACGGCGAATCATGGGCCTCTTGGAGAATCAGCTTCCTGATCTCTGGATCATTTGGCACATATACGCGGTCCTCAAACCATAAGGTATCATGCTCATCCTCACGAAATCCCTTAGCTTTTCCTTTCCTCATCCTTTCCTTTATCTCGGCATTCTCCTTGTCCGTCTTCTGAGCTTCTTTGATCTTATCCATAAGAGTAGAATGAATTTCCAATGCTGCTACATAGCCTCTCGGAACTATTTCCAAACATAGCTCACGAAGATCATCTGCTAACTCCTTGGGTAACTCTCCGGTCATGAACGTATTGACATGGCTCTTGCGACTCAACGCGTCAGCTACTACGTTGGCCTTTCCGGGATGATAATGCAACCTCATATCATAATCCTTGATGAGCTCCAACCATCTCCTTTGCCTGAGATTCAACTCTTTCTACGTGAAGATATACTTCAAACTCTTGTGATCCGTGTACACCTCACAATGGTTTCCGATGAGAAAGTGTCTCCAAGTTTTCAACGCATGCACTATGGCTGCTAACTCCAAATCGTGTGTAGCATAATTCAACTCATGGGGTTTAAGCTGTCGTGAGGCATATGAAACAACTCTTCCCTCCTGCATAAGCACTGCTCCAAGTCCTCGACGAGAAGCGTCGCAATACACTTGATAACCCTTGCGTTAACCTGGAAGAATCAACACTGGAGCTGTAACCAAGCGTTTCTTCATGGCCATAGCTCCTACTGAAACATGGGCAATACAAAAAGCATGTTGGAACTGGTCCCATGTGACAGTGTTGACAGGGTAAGTGGCTGTGAAATTCTCCCACCATGATGTTGCGGGTCCATCAAGCTGATGTGTGGCAAACCACACTCTCTCCGCATATGTGCATCCTGAAGTGGTCAACTCCCTTCCAATCTTGCGGAGCCAATCATCTGCAACAATCGGCTTGGTGCTACTGGATAACACCGACGGATTTTGCCTTAGAAAACGGGCTAAGTGCTCAACAGGTGGAGGTGGTGGTGGGTTGTTGTTGTTGTTCCCCTGGTTCTGATTCTGGACTAGTATCTGCATCAATGCATTTTGCTGCTGGATCAACTGGGTGAGCTCTGGCGGGAAGGCAAATCCATTGTCGCGTCTCGGAGGCATCTGATGGATTTAGAAAAGATGAGAAAGCAGAATAGAATGGGGTCTAGAGGGAAAACACTACCCATATGCACATGAGACAAACACAAACAACACCACTTAAATCAATTCAAACAAGGGCATACATCGGTCTAACTATTGTTACAAAAGTGCTTAGACTATACTATATACATGGGGGAATACTACTACTGATATGGTGGTCGACTAGAAAAATAGATCGGTGGAAGACTCCATGATATCTGCTCCAGCTTGAGCGACAAAGTCATCATCGCTATCGTCTGGGTCTGAGTCGGTGTCGTCAATGATGATGTAGTTCTCCGGGCAAGTGGAATCGTCGTCTTCTCTTCCTGGCACAGGATCTCCCATGAATACTCCTAGCTTCCTCGTTAGATCATCATTTTTCTCCACGAATATCGTCATTTTCCTCCTCATATCCATCGCGTGTTGACTTGAGTTCTTCCTCCAGCTCCATGATCTTGATCATTGCCTTCTTCTGATCTATCATGCCTGCGCACATCTGGTTCTCCTGGCGACGAATGTGCTGGTTTAACTCCTGGATGAAAGCTGCAATAGATCTATTCTTCCTGGTGCTGATTATCTCCCATTGCTCATCTCGGCGCCCACAAATCTGGTAGATAGTATCCTTGAGATCCTTGTGGTAAACTTCTCCAATGTGTCCCATGGCGATGTGGGCTGCCATGCTCTTTCCTAAACTCCAGGTAGGTGCATCAAAGGGAAACTCTATGGGCTAAGTGACTGGCATGAACGTCCTTCCTGGAACTTGAACTTGAATCGTCCAACGCTCCTCTTCTGGTAAAGTGGCGATGTAGGTCCCGGTGAAGCTTGGTATTCCGATGTTCAGGTATCTAGTGACTTCCTTCAAATGTCGTCCAAAAGGTGTATCTTCATCTGGTTGAGTGAACTTGTTCCTTGCATCCGCCATCCTAAAGAGTAGAAAAGGAGAGGAGTCAGAAATGAGAACAGAGTAGTGATCTGGGGCTTTAGCTTAGTGGTCGTGTCCAATAGTCAGTGTGTGCTCTGATACCATCTTGTAGCGACCAGACCTCAAACAGTCTGATCTCTGTGCATTAGTGTCATCCCTGGATCGGTAATGCTGACATGCACAGTACTTGAGGATTTATAATAGAGTAGCAAGCACAAACTTATTACATCGAATGTCTCCAAAGAGAACTTATTACAATAATATGGCTTAAGGCCATCTAAAACGATAACAACGGAAGGCATGGAAGATAAAGTGCGTCCATCAACTCCAACGGCATAGCTGAGTGTAAGAAAACGACCTATGGCACCTTACTCGTCGTCCGAAAAGTGTCCAACATGAACGTTGCAGCCCAAAATGGGTCAGCACATGGAATATGCTGGCAATGTAACACAAGAGAGTAATGAACAGAATAAATGCTACCACTACATGCATATATGGCTGGTCAAAAGCTCTATGGTTACAGTTTTGCATAAAGCCAATTTTTTTCCTACAACAAAGGAATAAAATTTATTTAACTATCATGGTAGTTGTTAAACATTGAGAAGGTTCCTCCAACTAAATCCCAATTAAGCATTATCATTAAACCAAATCAAATTATATTAAGAGTGATGAGATCAACATGATAATCCAAGAACTAGATACTCAAAACGTCCATAACCGGGGACACGGCTAACCATGATTAGTGTGTACACTCTGCAGAGGTTTGCGCCCTTTTCCCCACAAGACTCGAATACATCCATGGTTGGAGAATGAAGACACAATCTTTCTGAAACAATAACTCTTTACTCTGGGTGGACAGTTACACCTACTTTCCCCTACATCTGCTAGCCCACCACTGAAAGAGGTCTTGCAGCTTACTCAACTATGCTAGAGCCCATAATAGCTTGTGGCTGCACACGGAAGTTTCTAGCATGAATAATCTTATGATCCCTTTGAGCATGGGTGGCGGACCGCTAAAAAAACCAAACCGATCTAATCTAAAAAAACCTAGGTTTCTAAAAAAACCGAGCGGTTCTAAAAAACCGAATCGGCGGCGGCGGCGGTTGCTGCCTACGGCGAGGCGGGGCGGCTCTGGCGGGGTCTGCTGCGGCG